>NC_028647.1:55980535-56280535 GCF_001406875.1 Solanum pennellii | reverse complement strand
CATGCTTCTTCAGGAGTTGTACCTGCAATGGAGAACCTAAGCTAAAATTTTTGATTTCATAGCTTACACACACTAGGTACGAGGCATCCATGTGTCAAGCCTAGGTACCATCGCACGTGATCATTTGAAATGATCATGTATATTAAGGATTTGCCAAGGACATTGTTAGGATCCTTTGAACAAGAAGTGAAATTTCCAAGTGCAACAACAAAGTGCACTGCTATGAAAGTGCACGGTAACACATGTGCAAGCACATGTGGTACCATCTAAGAGATCAAGTGACCAAGCCCAACTGATTCAGTTAGGGCAGTTAGGGAGTCAGAACACATCGAGTCAAGCCACGTGGGTCCGAGCTTCCTAACCAATCGTAGGCTTCAACTAACTTACCTAACTAGATAACTTACCTAGGACTAACTAAAATGAACTAACTAGTATGCCCGAAATGCTAAGACCTAACCGGGTGACACTAGCCGAGTAGCTGCTAATGAAACATCCTAGCACCTAACCTAGGATGGTTCAAAGGGGTTGGCTATGGTCCTACTGGTTTAGGGGTACTTTAGTAATTACCTTAGGTCACTTAATTAAATTAGAAAATAAATTAATTTATTTAAATTTATGGTCAAACTCGAGACCCTTAGAAAATTTTTTGAGTTTGGCTATGTCAAATGCTCTCCTATTTTTAGTAAATTTAGGAGGTGCATTTTAGTAATTATCTATTTGATTTATTTAATTAAGTTATTTATCCTAAAATATTCATTTCCTAAGACTTAGACTCACGTTTATCCAATAGAAACCCACAACTGAAAAATAGTGAACAAACGTGAGAAAAACAGAAAAATACTATCGGTTCTCCTAAGGAAATTTCAAGACGATTCTTCAAGATTTTCGTGCAAAGTACAGGGTGATCTTCGTATATTCAATTCTATAGTAAGGTATGGGTTTTATCTCTTTGATTCCTTTCTACATGAGGCTTTTCAAACGTTTTGAATTCAAGAAAATCGAAACTAGGGTTGTTTCCAATGAAATTCTCGAATGTTCATCTGCCTAGTTCTCCCTTATTCCAATTCTACTAGTATGTGCAAGGCAAATCTCTCGCATGTTGTTGGTATGTGCTGCTATATGATCATTACATGTTGGTTTCTGTGGTTTCATAATGTCGAATGAGACCTATAAGTTAGATCCGTATGATTATAGTATCATCTACATGAGATTACTATAATATATACATGATGTTAATTCACTTGGCTAGTGATAACATCATGACAAGTGTTTAGTGAATGTTTGCTTTATGCCAACAAAATTGGCCAGCAATATTATTTCGAAAATATGTAAAAGAACTGGGAATGACTACGTCAACCAATCTTATATGGACAATGTAAATTATGATGTTTCTTGTAAGGCCAAATACTTGTTAAAGATTGAGTTGACAAGGTGTAACTCAATGAACTCATAACCTAGGGTATGCCAATGTTTGGGACAAGTCCCAACATACCCTATCTAAATGAACTCGTGAACATAGTAGTACATTGAATAAGTCCTTATAACTTTCATAAAGAATGGTTCAATACTACCAAATAACATAGAACAAGATAATGTGAGTATTGAAAGAACTAAAACTTTACGAGTTATGAAATTGACCTAGAATGGGGTGTTAAAGGATGTGTGACAAGTCTCACTCGCACCTAAACAACTGTATTAAAGATACTCACATAAGAGTGTGTTAGAAATCATGACACAAATCTCATTCACACCATAATGATAATGTAAGATTTATGTTCACATTCATCAAGTATAGAAAGGGATGACAAGTCTTCCATTGAGCTAAGCATACCTCATACTAGAAGAAAGCTTCCATAGTGTATGAGTAAACTTTAAAAGTTGTAAATTATATTAAATTGATCTAAGCACCAATATACTAGTAATAAACTTGTACAAGCACATGTAATCCTCATGAGATGAGTCTACCACAAATGTGGATAAGGTTCTCTAAATTCTCCTAGTCTTTGAACTATGTCGCCAGCATAGGTTACTACCTAGTGGATCCACCTAAGAAAGCTAGGAAGTATTCAGTTTCACTTTGGCCGGTGAAACACCTCTAATCAGTGTGCGGAAGACACTGTAATTCATGTTATCTCACATAATCTATGTCGGTTAAATGCTAAATAATTCTCCAAGAATGTAATTAAAAAATAAAGAACTAGGAAGATGAGGAGTGTTCGGATATGATGACCAAAGGGTGAGGTTAGATTAAGTAATGATGTAAGTCATTCTTAGTCATTGCAGAGAAAGATCCCAATGGATGTCTTAAAAGAATATCCTAAGCCAACTTTGCATGTTCAAAGTGAACATGATATCAAAGAAGAATAAATGTAAGTTCAAAGTGAATTAAGTAAGCAAAAGCATAAATATATGAAATCATTAGTGTTTGATAGGAATGAAGTTTTAACAGTTATTGGGTTATGCCAATAAAGTGATCAACACATAATGACTCATTAATTGGAGTATGAATATAAGCCCCAACATCTTTATATTAAACAAATAATCAAATAATGGGCATAGCCAGTAAAGATTGGCTAATGAAGACTTCATGCCTAATTTAACAAGAATGGAAAGAATAACTTATGAGTAGGATAGTCAAATAAATTTCTTAGTATTTTGGATTACTTACTTGATTCATTGTAGCAACAGGACTACAAGAAATCATTGGACTCGGAAGTAAAACATAGGATCAAAGGAGATAATTGAACTACACAACAAAAATATTAAATTTTTCTTGAGTTGTTCTAAAATTATGTTCATGATTCCATGGTCTTATGTTCATATAGAAAATGAGTTATGTGCTTTAAATTCATGCAAAATGTCATATTCATAGCATGATTCATAAATAACTAATAACGAAAGTGAAGTGACATCACTTTTACAAAATGGCATGTTGCGATAGGAAAAACATTCCTTGATCATGCATAGTCCTTATGTATTTATGTGTATACACCCATACATGGTACAAGTGTGTACTAACCCATATACAATTACAATTTTTGTAGTGCATCTCCTTGAAGAAGATAATTGAAGCTGTTTGGACTAGTACCTCTAGACTTTGGTAGGTTTCCTTGAGTTTGAGGATGCCTACGCTTTATTTTCTAGCTTTTGTAGATTAGACATAGCTAGTGGGTGTTGTCCTTATAGTTTCCTTTCAAACATTTGTTCAAGCTTTTGTATTAAGGCCGGTTTGGCAGCTATTAATGAGATTAGGAATTCTTTATTTCAATTGTTCAATTTGTTAATAGATAGTTGTTTATTTTGAGCTATTAGTATATCACTCTTATGAAAGAATTATATGAAGTCTCAGTACACTTTAGTAATTTTAATTTTTTTAAATTTTCTGCTAAATTTAACTGTATGATTGTGATGAAAAATAAGAATAGGCTTGTCTGCGATCTCTAAGAGATTAAATTACCTAGGAACTAATGCTCAAAACAAACACGTTGCATAATTTCTAGTTTATGGTTGTGAAGTGCACCACAACCATGACTCAGAGACTTAGTGATGTTACGAAACTTCCCTTCTTCAAAACATTATAGTGCTTGTAGAGATTTGACAATTTGTGTCATTCTAGCATCTAATTTCCTTCTTGTGTCTGTGTGTAGAAAAATAAACACAAAATGAAACGCAGGAAGGAGAGATGGAGAAGCAGCTGCTGGGGAAACCAAGTTCCTTCTCAAGCCCCTGCTGCTAGATTGCAAGTGCCTGTCAACCCAGCTGCATTGACGGATGGAGAGTGAGAGCAGCATTAATTCAGATGTCCCAAGCCATCAGTGCTCAGGAACATGCAATATCAACCCAGTCCACTAGAAAGGGTGCTCCTAGGGAGAACCCACATGCTAGAACCATGGTTAGCAGACTGAGAGATTTCACTAGGATGAATCCTCCAGTCTACTTCGGGTCTAGAACCAATGAGGATCCCCAGGAGTTCATGGACGAGGTCCACAAGATTCTCTGTTATATGGTTGTTAATGAAGAGGACAAGGCTGAGTTGGTTGCATACCAGCTCAAGGATGTGGCTCAGGCATGGTAAAAGATGTGGGTAGATGGCCGAGCACCAGGAGAAGTCCCCATCACTTGGGACATTCTCCGGAAGGTATGTCAGTCAAGAAATACTCGTTGACGTTTCTTAAACTTTCAAAATATACTCCTTCCCAGGTGTCCAGTAACATGGATGAGATGAGCAGTTTTTTGACTTGCGTATGGGATGATCTGGAGGAGGAATGTCGGACAGCCATGTTGCATGAAAACATGGACCTGGCTAGGTTGATGGTTGTTGTACCGTGGTTTCACGGTACTTTCAAATTCCTTCTCCTTAAGTTTAGTGTGTGTCTAAAGCCTTTTTGTATTGATTTTTGATGTATTTTTCTATTTATTTCCACGAAATTTGTCCAGAGGAGAACACAAAGATTTTGAGCTGAAATTGCAGAAATGACCACCTACGGATCCCACTACGGTCTATCATGACTATGACGGTCCGTAGGGTTAAACCATTGTGAGAAGATAATGGTTGCTGAAGGAAGTTGGGGAATTCTCACCAAGTGTGGGACTACGAAAGATCACGACTGTAACAACCCTAAAAATGGATATGCTAAGTAATGCTTAATGTGTCTAGAATGCCAACGATTAGACCGGGTTCACACGGATTGATGCGCATAGAACCATACCTCGGAACCCTTTCTACATCAAAGACAACTAACTTGTGGAGTTATTTGAGCTAGGAAATGTTGGAATCCAACCATGTAGGGCTCTCGAATACGAAGATTTACTCGAAGGAGTCTTTACCGGACTTTAAAAGAAGAAATCTTAGGTTTGGAGGGTCTAGGGGTAAAATGGTCCTTTTGCAAGCTAAGGTTAGTATCGTAATTAACCTAAATATATAATTAATTATTTCATTAATAAGTTGTAGGGGCATCTTTGGGAGAGGGCCAAAATTGCGCTCTTGAAGTAAAGTCTTTCTCCACCTGGGTTCGAACCTAGGTGGAAGCAATAAATTCAATTTTTTTTAATTTAAGTTGGTAAATTAATGTAATTAATTTATATTTATTAGTTGTTATATTATTTTAAATAAAAGGAAGTCAGATTTTTAATAATTAAATAAAACCTTATTGGACTAAGTCCTTAACTAGACTCCTAAGCCTAAGAAAACTCTTCTATTCCATTCTCATCTTTCTCTCTCATGTCTCTATAACTCTCATTCACGTTTTCTCTGCCAAAATAACTCCAAAAATAGTAGTTAAAATAATGTCTTCAGACTTGAAGAGATCACACGAAAATATAAGAAAAAAAAACGTTAATCAATCACGTAGGCAAAGAGAATGTTTTCCGTCGAGTTTGGTGTTGAACTTTTGGTGATGGATGTGTGTTGGGAGGACTTATTTGGACAGCAAGTCGAGGTTTGAACGTCAAAAAGGTATGGTTTCTCTTCCCTCTTGCTCCCTTCCCTAAGAGGCCCCTAAAGGTTCAAACAAATCTATTCCAAAAATTAGGATTGTTCCCCGTTGCATGTCCCTGTCACTAGCTCCCATTGAACCATAGGTTGGTTATGTTTGCTGGAAGAAAGCTAGGGATGAAACGTGTTTTAATGTTGATTATGAGTTTATATGTAAGTTTTGAATTATGTGACTTATGTTGATGTTTCTGAAAATGTAACTACATGTGTTTGTGTGTGTTGTCGTGACTATTGTTCATGGTTTAGGTCTTGAAATGGCATGATAGTTCTTTATATTTCATGTACACATGTTGATGTAAATGTGATGTTCATATGAGTTGAAATGTTGATGATTTGAGGGATAATCTCTTGTCTAAACGAATCCATAAAAACGCACCTAAAACGTTCTAAATGCACTACGAAATTCCCCTAAGAACTTAGGTGTAACTTGATGAAAGGATGCTAAAAAATTAAAACAAAATTTCCATCTTCTAGTGATGAATTTCTGTCAGCAAAGAGAGTTCAAAATATTGAAAAAAATGAATTACAACAAGTGAGGTCATGGAGGATTTAACCCTAGACATCGCCATATTAAAAACCATGAAAATAAAGAAGTAAAAAGAAATGGGGTAAAGGGGATTCGAAACATGGTATTGGATGGGAAATGTAACTTAAAGGAAAAAAATAAGCAACGAGAGGAGTGGGATTCGAATCCAAAACCTCTCAATCAGATTTAAGGAGGAGAATAAAAGAAAAATACAGTGGGAGGCGTGGGAATCTAACCCACGAGCTCTTACGAAGATTAAGGCAGAGAATAAAAGAAACAAAAGAGGGAGGCGTGCCGGAATCGATCTCACGACCTCTTAGGCAGATTAAGTTGGTGAATAAAATAAAATAAAGGGGGATGGGTGTGGGAATCTAACCCACGACCTCTTAGTCAGATTTAAGGAGGAGAATAAAAGAAAAATAAAGGGGGAGGCGTGTGGGAATCAAAAGCACGACCTCCTAGGTTTATTTAATGAGGAGAATAAAAGAAAAATCAAGAGAGGCTGTGGAGGTTTGATCCCACAACCTCATAGTTAACTCGAAATAGACAAGGAGAAATACATTTAAAAAAAAGGGGATGTGGGGGTTTGATCCCACAACCCCTCGGCCAAGTAAGAGGTAATTCAAAGGAAAAAAAATAAAGAGGAAACATTGATGTTGGGGCTTGATATAGGGTCCCAATGTCTTGTGAACCAAAATACAATAAATGAAAAAAATGTAAGTGTTGTCTAAGGGATTCGAAATTGGGTTGCCTTGCCCAAATGTCGTATAGATGCATAAGTCATACGTGAATTAAATCTTCAAGAATAATGCTTCCTACTTAAATCGAAATCGAGATGTTGACATACATACAAGATGCATAAGTCTTGTACTACATAATCTTAGGAAGATATGAATCACTTAAATGATTTATGAATTAAGCCTCATGGCTTGTATGTATAGACCAATAAGTCTAGCATACGTTTAAAAATAAGTGAACCTAAGATGTATGTAATGAAAATGTAACCCTAGAAGGGTTAAGTACGAGTATAAAACACACTAAATGTCCAAGTGCATTGGCATACTATGAAATGATTATTATGTAATGAAATGAGGAAACCCTAGAAGGTTAAGTAAGAGTGTGAAACACACAAATGGCCAAGTGCATTGGCATATGATGAAATGAACATTCACGTAAAAAGGGGTGAATAATATGAAGAGAAAATGTGCTAATGTTTATTAATTTTGTGACAACATGATATGAGGCTATTGTAAAATATGAGAGAAATCTCAAATGAGCCTAAGTAAATGTTACCAAAACGTACTCACCTATGAGGGAGTAAAGTTAATGAAGAGACCAGTCTCTATGAACACTCTAATGAAAGTATTGAGATTAACACACTTAACACTAATGATGAGATGAGAAATCATCTATTTATCTACGATGTCCTCATACTAGAAGCCAACTTCCATGACGTATGAGTTGAATGTAATGGAACTTTATACTGAGCACCGATAGACTAGATATGAGCGGTGATACCTTCTTTCGGGAAGAGCGGAGGTTCACGTAACTCTCATGAGATGAGACTGTCCGGCATGCCGGGGGTCTACTTATATCTCCTAGTCTTCGAACCTATACTTCTAATATAGGGATCTGGGGGGGTTCAATTCCCATGTACGCTAGTATGTTTTGGGTCACTTTTCTTGATGATTCCACCTCTTTTCGATGTGGGGTTTCATGATACTGGATTTCATGATGCTCACATGATTTATGTCAGTTAAAGTTGAAGTTTCCATTGACTGAATAAGGCCAGCCTAAAATGATGCACATAATGAAACGAATGACACCAAAGGAGTTAGGATAAGATAATCAAGAGGTGAGTTAGATTCAAGTAATGACATTAGGTTATTCTTTGTCATTGCACAACGAACCCCATGAAAGTCTTAAACTAAATCCTAGGTATAGTTGGTGTTTACACTGGCCCATGAATCAAATGAAATGAAGTACGTATGAATGAACGAAGAAGACTCTGTGTTTGCTAAAGCTGACTCCCTAGTTGAGGTCCCATATGTTGAGCCCTCATTTTTGGGATCTCTTAATGTCAATTCCATGATTCCAAGATCTCATGGCATAAGAATGATTGATATGAATATCGTTATGTGTTATAGGAATTATGATATGTTCTATGTGTACGCTATTATGTGTTGTGTGCAAAATGTTAAGTATGATGATTCATGTTTCTCTCATGGAATAACTTTCCTAATCAAAATTTAGAAAGCTCATAAACTTTCCTAATTCAAATTTGGAATGATCAGTCAGTTTCCTAATCTCAATTTGGCAAGTCCACTGACTTGAACTTCTATAATCATGTTGTTAGGAAAGAGCTAATCTTACTCATGCATGTCCTTGGTGCATGCTTGCACATACCCATACTTAGTACAAGTGTGTACTAACCCTATAAAACTCTAAACTTTTAGGTGCAGGCACAGGTGGACGCTAGAGCTACATGATCAATGTTGCATTAATCCGGATTTTGTAGGCACTCATGCTTTCGAGGATTCTTGCCCATTTACATTCTAGAGTAGTTGTGGGATTGAGCTAGTGGAGTATGTTCCACTCGCGTTTCTTTCCCGTTTTTGTTAATACATTATATTGGTGTTATTTTGGCAAGTATATCTTTATCCTTATAATAAATTGTTTCTTTCATTTGATGATCTTAATGTTAGATAGTTGATGGTGAAAAATTACGTATGTAGTAGAATTTGTAGTAAACATGTTAAGAAACAAAAAGTTTCAAATTTTCTGCTAAAATTAACCTAGATGAAGTAAGAATGACATATGTAGACTTGTCTACGACCTATGAGAGGTCAACGACGGTACATCCTGCATATTTCTCAATGCTAACATAGAGTAGTCCAGTACCCAACTTCAGAAGATTCTAAGTCTCGTGGAATGAAAACCCTCGACGGATCGTCGTGCTTGCAATGGTCTGTCACACCTGTTCGTCAAGGGTAACAGAGAGTTGATGAAGAAAAGCAACAGAAAAAGAGCTAAGTATGGAGCGATGAAAGACCAAATGGTCGATCATGTCCACGACGGTCCAT
Source organism: Solanum pennellii (assembly GCF_001406875.1). NCBI lineage: Eukaryota > Viridiplantae > Streptophyta > Magnoliopsida > Solanales > Solanaceae > Solanum > Solanum pennellii. Next base: position 56,271,432 of record NC_028647.1, on the reverse strand, counting down.
CACGAGGGTCGTAGACTCAGACGCGTTTTACGAAGAGTTTTCCGTAAATAGATCTCCCTCTTTTATTAGGTTTTGTTTCTTATAAATAGTGAGAAAAAACTCATTTTTCGGGTTAGACTATTGGATAATTTTTAGTTTTATTGTCTTAGTATTGAACTTTCAAATTTGGGATTTGATAGATTGTTCTGTAATCGATTATTGGTGTTTTGTGATTTATTCGAGTAAATTTCTGGATTTTGCTCATTCTCATAAAAGTAAGTGCATGAATTATTACATTATTATTATGAATTGTGTGATTATTAGCATGGGTAAATAAACTCCATAACTAGGGTTGTGGGAACCATGGGTAAATAACAACGTAAAACATAGCAAAAAAAAATCCAGAATAATGTCTTGCATGTATTGATAATTCTTTCGCTTAGAATTCTTTTTAACGGATGGCCAACAATAGAAGTTGCCTTCTTGCAACTTGACGGTCGAAGGAGGTACCGATAGGAAAAGAACTATCAACATAGATTTCGTGTATACTATCTAATAGGAAAGTGTCGTTTGGTACGAAGTTACAACTTAGTCAAATATGAATATGATGCTTAATTTGAAATAAGATAAGGTTTAGTAAAGTAACACATGAAGTCGGACAAGGTGCGGAGTACATTCTAGAATGTCGGACAAAGGATTTAGAGATACCTAACTTATCACTTTGCATGCAAGATACTAGGAAAGGATTGTTAGAGCTCGAATTACCAAGTTAGGAGCCTGTGGGGAACACTTACGCGCTAGTTACTCTCATTACTGCATTATACTCCAATACTTGAACCTGTCACTTGTTTACTTTTATTCAGCTAATTGCTTTCATTAATTAAAATGCCTCTTTAGTTATTTGTTTTCGGGAAATAATTGACTAAATAGAAGTAATAATAGAATAAAGTTAAGTGTTGAACAATTTTACTCGTGGGAATGATCGCAACCTCACTAGTTGGGTTGTGTACTTGATGTGACCGCTTTTACTTTGTTTCGATAAGTAAATTTGAGTTTATCAATAGTTCATGCACAACAGGTGGACGAAAGTCGTTGGAGGAAGAGAGGACGAGAAGGAAAAAAGCCTAGGCCCTCGGATCAGGCTGGTTCTAGCACTGGTAGGAGTTTGTTTGGAGTCCAGGATAGGCCCAAGTTCAAGAAGGGGAACCAGAACTCAGGTAATCCCACTCCTTCCAGGAACACATAAGTCTTGCCCCAAGAAGGGTAATGATACAAATAACCAGCGTGACAGAAAGTCCCGTGGTAAGTATGGCCATAAGCATGGAGGTTAGTGCATGGTAGGTTCTAATGCCTGCTATGGTTGCGAAAAGAGTGGGCATATGATTAGGGACTGCCCACATATGAAGAATCAGTCCAAGGAAGATACTCAGCCTCGGCCTAATCTTACTGCTGCAGTTGAGCCTCCCAAGAGGAACATGCTTTATGTTTTGAAAGGTAGAGAGTAGCAGGAAAAGTCAGCTGATGTGGTCACTGTTACATTGCATGCTTTTTATTTTCCTATGTATGCATTTTTAGATCCAGGATCCACCTTGTCTTTTGTTACTCCTCTAGTAGCTAGTAATGACTTGCTTCCTGAGATCTTGCATGAACCTTTTCTAGTTACTACTCCCATGGGAGACATCATTAGAGCTGAAAGAGTATATGGATATTCTCCAATAATTCTTCTTGATAGAGTTACCTATGCTAACCTAATAGAATTAACCATACTTGAGTTTGATGTAATATTGGGTATGGATTGGCTCCATAAACACTATGCTACCATAGACTTTAGAAATAGGGTTTTATGGTTTCAGTTTCCTAATGAATTAGAACTGGAATAGGAAGGTTGTAGTTCAAATCAAACATGCCAAATAGTTTCCCATCTTAAAGAAAATAAGATGTTATCTAAGGGGTATTTATACCACTTAGTCAGAGTCAATGATTTAGAACAGGAAGTTCTTTCCATAGCCTCTGTATCCATAATGTATGAGTTTCAAGATGTCTTTCCGGAGGATTTACTAGGAATACCTCCTGAACGCGAAATTGACTATCGTATTGACTTAAATAAAAACAACAAATAAATTTCCATTCCTCCTTATAGAATGGCTTCAGCTGAACTCAAAGAGTTGTAGTTGCAGTTAAAAGATCTACTTGATAAGGGCTTCATCTAGCCGGGCATATCCCCATGGGGTGCTCTAGTGTTGTTCGTCAACAAAAAAAATGGAACCCTTTGAATGTGTATCGATTATAGATAACTCATCAAAGTCACTATAAAGAACAAATACCCTCTTCGCAGAATTGATGATCCATTTGATAAACTACAAGGTTCAAGATTCTTTTCTAAAATAGATCTCCAATCAGGGTATCACAAGCTTAGAGTGAGAAAAGTGGACATTCCTAAGACTCCCTCCCACACTAGGTATGGTCATTACGAGTTTTTTGTCATATCATTTGGTCTCACTAATGCACCAGCCACATTTATGGACCTTATGAATAGGGTCTTCCGTGAACACCTTGATTCTTTTGACATAGTATTCATAGATGAAATCCTCACATACTCTAAGACCAGAGAAGAGAACGAACAACACTTGAGAATGACATTGCAAGTACTCAGGGAACATCAACTGTATTAAAAATTCAGCAAATGTGAGTTTTGGGTGAGATCGGTGACTTTCCTTGGTCATGTGGTGTCTAACCATGGTGTAGTGGTTGATCTTAAAAAAATTGAGTCAGTAAAGAACTTGCCGAGAACCCTCACTCCTATGGACATCCGGAGTTTCTTGGCTTTGGCTAATTACTATTGCAGGTTTGTTGAGGGCTTTTCTGCTGTTGCTTCTCCATTGATAGTTTTAACAAAGAAGAAGGCGAAGTTTAAGTGGTTTGAAACTTGTGAAAAAAGCCTCCTAGAGCTCAAAGACCGACTCACATTAATCCCAGTTCTCATATTGTCGGGGAGTGGTGAAGGGTATGTGGTGTACTTAGATGCTTCTCGAGTATGTTTAGGATGTGTTCTTATGCATGATGACAAGGTGATTGCATATAAATCAAGAAAGTTGAGATTCCATGAGAAGAATTACCCTACCCATGATCTTGAGTTAGCTGTTGCAGTATTTATGTTAAATCTTTGGAGACATTACATATTGTGTACATGTTAATGTATTTACTAACCATAAAACTCTTCAGTATGTTTTATAATAGAGATAATTGAATCTTTGTTAGAGAAGATGGCTAGAGCTGCTCAAGGATTATGACATGTATGTCCACTATCACTTTGGTAAAGCCAATGTTGTGGCCGATACTTTGATACGATTGAGCATGGGCTGTGTGTCTCATATTGATGATGAGAAGGAGCTGGTTAAAGAGGCACACCAATTTGCTAGGTTAGGTGTATGACTAGTAGATACACCAAGTGGGGGTGTTTCAATTAATTCCAATTATGAATCCTCATTTGTTTTATATGTTAAAGGTAAGCAGCATCTCGACCCTGTTGAGTAAGCTGAATGAATCATTCTCCCTGGGGGGGAGGATGGTGTCTTAGATACTAGGGCAGATTGTGTGTGCCCAATTTTTGTAATATGAGACCTAATATTATTGGAGAGGATCATGGCTCCAGGCATTCCATTAATCCAGGTTTCACCAAGATGTATCATGATCTCAAGGAGTTCTATTGGTGGGAAGGTATGAAGCGAGATATTTATAAGTTTGTGGAGAGTGCCCCAATTGCCCACAAGTTATGGCCGAACACCTTAAGCCATGAGGTCTTACCAAGTCGATTGAGATCCCAACATGGAAGTGAGAGGCTATTAAGATGAACTTTGTGGTTGATTTGCCCAGGACCAGGAAACCGCATGATTCAATTTGGGTCATTGTTGACAGGATGATTAAGTATGCTCACTTCATTCTTGTGAAGTCTACTTACATGGCCGAAGATAATGCCAAGATCTATATTTATGAGATAGTAAGGTAGCATGGGATCCCTTTATCGATCATTTCGGATAGGGGAGCCTAGTTCACTTCTAAATTTTGGAGATCTTTCCAAAAGAGCTTGGGTACATAGGTGAAGCTCAGTACTGCTTTTCATCCTCAGTCGGATGGACAAGAAGAGGGTTCCGTCCAGACCTTTGAAGACATTCTGAGAGAATATGTTATGGACTTCAACGGGAGTTGGGATGATCACTTTCCACTGATTGAGTTCGCTTATAATAATAGCTACCATTAAAGTATCGGGATGTCACCTTTTGAAGCACTGTATGAAAGAAGATGTAGGTCCCCAATTGGGTGGTTTGAGGTAGGAGAGTCTTCCATCCTTGGACCTTAGAGCATAAATGAGGCGATGGAAAAGGTGAGAATGATCAGGTATAGATTGGCTACTGCTTACAGTCGTCAAAAATCGTATGCTGATAACAGGAAGAGGGATCTTGAATTCTAGGTAGGTAATCATGTCTACCTGAAGATATCACCCATGAAAAGGGGTGATGAGGTTTGGTAAGAAAGGGAAGTTAAGTATGAGGTATATAGGTCCTTATGAGGTCTTACAACGAGTAGGTAATGTTTCCTACGAACTGAAGTTACCAAATAACTTGGCTTCTGTTCATCTAGTGTTTCATGTTTCGATGCTTTAAAACTGTCTAGTTTATCCATCATCCATCCTGCCTGTTGAGGCGTTAGGAGTTGACGATAACCCTTATTATGAAGAGGTTCGAGTTGAAATTTTAGATTGCCACATGAAGAATCTGAGGAATAGGAGGTTGCCACTGTAAAGGAGTTATAAAGGAATCACCTTATTGAGGGAGCAACATGGGAGGCCAAGGTCGACATGAGATCCCGTTATCCTCACTTGTTTAATTCTTAAGGTTAGATATTTTCACAACTTGGGAGAACCCCCTAGAAGTAACATGGAGTACTTGAACTCTCGAAGTTCTTATACAAGCCCATAGTTATCATTCATCGCATCGACATAGTAAATTCAGCAGAAAATTTAAAATTTTTCATAGCACCTCATATGCTAGAAACCTTACTTCATTTACATAAAAAATATAAGTCATAATACATATATAGACTCTAAGTCTCTTTGCTATCTTAGACGCAACAACATTATACATTAGGGACACGACCCATAAGATACATTACATAACTATACAATATTTAAAGACTTTACAATAAATATACATTAGGACATCCTTGGACTTAAGGATTCGTTTCCTTGAGCATGGGAATCACCTATAAAATTCTTCACCATTCAATACATCCTTTAAGCGTCCATAACCTACACTTTGTGTAAAAAGAAGAGAAGAATATTATTAGTACAATAATGCACTAAGTATGGCAACCGTGCAAAAACATGCAATTAAAAGGGACCTTTTTCTTGCAAATCATATTTCATGCCTTTCTTAGTAAATCCTTATGAAATCTTTAAACAATTGCATTTACATCATTTTCATACTTCTTAGAAACACAACCAAAGGGAAAATATCATAGAAAAGCACATATAGAATTTAAGTCCAATTTTAGGTGATGTTACCGGAGCTCATTCTCTTTACAGTGAACTATTTCTTTTAAATCGTTAGTCTCCCATGTAATCCTTTAGGGATATTTTGTGCAATGTATCACCTTAGGACCACAAGTAAAATCATACATATCATATCCACAAGACAACACATACCATCATAGAAGTATAATACCACATAGACATAGTTAAGTCAAGACCTTCATCATATAGTAAAAAAGATCAACCTAATGCATAAAGACGCATATCATGTACATCATCATATCAAGTAGACCAATGCTACAAAGTCATGCATATAGACATAATCATAAACACACACATTAGGTCACCATCCTAGGGCTTCCTAAGGAGCTACTTTTGCAATGTCTAGGTGGGTTCATTAATTCCACCTATACTAAGTAACATACCTTAAGTCCTCCTAGTTAGGATCCTATTCAATTACTTCCATTGTCCATTTTACTTTAGGGAAACTATAGCCTTAACCGACACTAAGACTATGGGTGCTAAACATGGAACTTGGTGTTTTAATGTTTTACACGAATAGAAGTTGTTCCGACCTAGTAAAGGTTGAACATTACAACATATCCTAGCGTTCTAAGTGAATTCACCTTTCTAAATCCTACGTGGCAAGCCTAGTTTATGGAACTAAGAGATAGGTATTCTATCTTAATACAATTTGGTAATTGGGCCCTCACCTCATGAGAAAACATGAGTGAATCTTCTTCCAAGGAAAGTCAACACCTCATGTGGGTCCTTAGGTGAGTATTCCTTTAAGGGAAGTTAACACTCTATAAGGGAAAAATGGTGAATCTTCCTCCAAGGAAAGTCAACACCTCTCCATGTCAAGTTCACTAGATGCTAAGATAAGTTCCCTTTATTGAAAAGCCATTATTACATTTATTTATAAAACATAGGCTTAGTATATTTGATTCTCATATGCTTATAGCATACTCAAGAACCTATTTAGTTTAGAGTATTCTTGGGCACACCTCTTAATATCCCTCTATTATCTAGATCATCATTCATGTGTGTGAATGTATACATAGATGTGAACAAACTTTTAACGTAACACATTAAAACCATACATAACAATACATTCACATTCATGCACATATAGAAACCAAATCTAGAACTATCCTATCGAGGTACGCATGTGCAAAACATAGGAGAAGTCCCATACCCTTGCCCATACTAGTACACCGATCAAGTCATCCTATCTAAGGAAACACATATCATGCTTTCATAAACATCATTATAACATACATAGTAGTAGACACTAGTGAATATGAGAACTACCTTTCATTTAGACACCATGACCTATACTACTTGTAACATCCATGTGAGTGAGTGATTGTGTACATAGGTCAACATGATCAGACAATGTCTATCAATAACATATTGAGACAGACACCCTCTAAGACCATAATATACCTTCAAGCATAAAGCACAAAACACACAATAGCATAGTAGACAAGGCAACATCATGTTACACTTAAGACTCTTAACTTGTGCTATTCATGCATTCACATAGAGGTACATAGGCAAGGGATTATTAACCATTTTAAACTCATCAATGGAAGCATCTATAGTTCACCCTAACATGTATATACACATTCTTACACAATAGCCATACAACCTAAATCACAACTAGAATATGAAAGTAGGCATAAGTTTCACATAGTATCATCGTAAGCAAATGATCATATATTCATTATCTTGCATTCATGGACATGGTAAAAACAAACATAGATTGACAATAAAGTAAACACCGCCACCATAAGTGAACAATACCACACAATGCCCTAGAAGTCTTTATCTACTATAAGACTATATGCAAATTAGAAGAGATAAGCATTCTTACCAATGTTTCACCCTTTGATCATCATTGATCAATACACCTTATTCATCAACAATTCATATATAAGGATGTAGATAAATGTACTTTAATCATAGAAGAAACCATATACAAGTCGTTATAAGATCATACTATAACAAAATACAAGGCATCTCACATGTACTAGGAAGTAGAAGAACATAAATCTTTAATCCAATTCACTTTCATTGATCATCAATTATATTTCATTAATGGCATAAGTCTACGGAAGTATCTAATCATACACTTAATCATAAAGAAATCATGCTTAAAGCACTTTAAGATCAACCTACAACATAGGCATTAGACTTGTCAATTCGTTAGGGTATAGAGAGGAATTAACCAACAATATTGCTTCTCTAAGGTATTAATCATCAATCATATTTTAGAAATAATATACATGTTTGGAAGTAGCTAATGAAATCATAGTCTAGATGAGACACTATTACAATTGCTATTAAGATCGACACAAACATGCTTCATATAAGGAGTTCATGGAAGGTAAGTTTACATAGGGTAATCCTATTCAACTATGACTAATTGAACAATATTGTGTTCATTAAATATAATTCATCCTCATATTTAATTATAGGCAGAAGCTATAGACAATAACCATGATTAATTCATATAAAAACTAACCTCACGTCAAGATCACAAGTTACAACTCCATAGACTAGAAGAGCCTAGATTAATTTAAACCAAGACTTCATTATTTTGATCATACAAGATTTATATCCATAATTAAACCATGTTATTTACATAAAACAGTATCTACTAGAACCACAACTTAATATAAATCAACTTTAGATCATTAAGAAGCCAAGGTTACAATGAATCATGTAAAACTAAGCTAAACATGTTCTTATCTTTATACATTTATCCTCATGGATCCATTACACACAATTCAACATTAATTCACGTAAACAACAATAGATATAGGAGATTCAATGTAATAGAATCATAACTCAATCAATAACAAATCAAGATCATGAAGACCATCCAAGGATAAATCATTTTTGTGATAGTGTATTGGTTCATCATGCAATTGCATTGAAAATCACTTCCAAATCAGTATATAATCATCAATACATTCATATTATGCCTTTGAAATAAGTTTAAGAAATAACCCATTGTAGAATTTAGAAGAAAGTTTTTTATCAAATTTTTCTCTTTTGAAATCTTTGAGAATGGCTCTCTAGATTAAAATATAACTAGAGATGAAGATCACCATACCTTTGTCTAGTTCAAAACCTCTAAAACTTGATTATTCATCCATAGAAAACCAGCTACAAGCAGTTCTTGAGCTTCACCAACTATGGAGGTTTGAAGGGACATATTTTTGGAGGGAAAGGCTTCAATCGTGTGAGAGGATTCAAGAATGGGGTGAGTACGTTTTTGATGACTTATAAACACCCAATAAATGTCTAATAAACCTATAAGAGTCAGGTAAGGACATGGGGTGAATTTCCCATTACCCTTTAATTAAAACAGAAGCTGCCTGCAACTTACAGTGCACCAACGATGGAGGCAATGACGAGGCGTCATGCTGTCGAAGGTCCGTGCCTTGCTTCTGTCGCCTTCCACTTAGCCAAATTCTTGGCTTGTTACCTGCCCCAGGAAAGTACCAGTCTACGATACTTTCTTGATGTTCCGTTGTGGGACCAACAATCAGTCGTTGGGTCCATCAATGGACACTGCCCAGGCAGTGTCTTCGACAACCTTGTGTCCTATTTTTGAGGCCACTTGTGGGTCCCTTTAGAAGTCGTACCCTGACGTTTCAAACGTGATTACATCCCTTAAACAGTCTTAGACCTTCAACATAAACTTCATACAAAACAAACACCTACAAGACGACCAAACACGCCAATCCCCATCAAGAAACACGTTGAATGTCTTAAGGGCAATCTTTCGAATGCCTTGGACGTTCTTTGTCGTTCGACCTCCAAACTTCTCAAAACTTCATATACCATCATTAAACATCAATATAAATCATTTACAGGCTTCAAAATATAATGAAACACAAATAAAAGCATGCATAGACATATGAGGCACATCGGTGACTAGTCGTCGAACTTTTTCGTCGTCCCTCTATTTTCGACTTCCAAATACCTTCAAACATTACACACTGCCTCCAAACCATATTATATGACATTTGTAACCTTAGAAACTTAATACAAACATGTTATACTCTAGATACCCTATCTTATTTTGCGGTCTTACAATATCCCCCACACGGGAACATTCGTCCTCGAATGACACTTAGGGCTCTTTTATCACAAAAAGGACTTCAATGCATCATAGAGCAGTTCATAACATTAATAACATCATCAAGAATTATTTTTCGCACTCAATGCACCCAAGCAAGCAAAACTTTTATTCACTCACTCTTTAATGTATCAAACACAAAGGATCCTATCATGTTCATAGGAGGAAAATCATTCTCCCAGTCCTAACATGATCATTACACCTTAATTCATTAACAGATAATCTTTAAAACTATATTTTAAGTCACACATAGGAAGATTTCAACACACTAATGAAGCAATTTAGGCACTAATACTCAAATGCACATAGACTTGACTTAATTGAATCAACAATGATCTTCCTTAGGTAGACAAAGTTCCATGAAGGTCATAGTAAATCGTACCATGCTTAGTGGTGTCCATGGAGGAATGTCCTTCTCCTCAACACACGTACATGTATCACGAGTTCACACCTTAGCAAAGTACAAGGTCAATTTCCTCTTAAAATTTGAAATTCTCAACGTTTAACCAAGACATGCTCATGATTCATTCCTAATGAAGTCTAAATGGCAAGTCACACTAAGTATATCACAATAAATACGAATCCATTTCATGAAAATTCAATCATTAATGTAGTACTCACCTTCACGGTAAGCATAATTGAGAAGAATAACACAAATCATAGGCATACAGATGAGAACTTAGCTAAACGTGATTTCACTTTTCAAGAATGAGCGTACCATTATTAATTCAAAGTCATAAAAGTTACATAGTTTTCAAGAGACTCAACATATTTCATTTGAAAAAGACTCAACTTTTTATTGTAAGGCTAAACATTACACCTCTCAATTGACTAAAACAAGTTTCTTGTCTTATCTCATGAAGTCAAATGCACCATTAGCATATTAAGATGCACAATACATATGAGAAAACATGGATTTTAAAAAAAAAAAATTCTTTCATACACTTTGGAATCTTAAAATATCTTTAAGGTAATGTCAATTAAGACGTACAAAACATGTAGAGGTCATGCAATTCATACTTTAATCAAAACTCTATTCAGGAACAAACTTACTAAAATTTCAGTAGATTCAAGCTCAAGTAAGAATAGATGGTCAATGGTAGAAAATATCTACAACCTTACTACTCAATAACCATCCCCCACTTAGGGTAAACCCAATTAAGAGTAACTTAACCCCAACTCAAGAGGATCTTAACCAAACAATCTTCATTTGTCATCACTTAAAAGTGATTACCATTTAGAAGGACTTTACAGTAAGTCAAGCAAGGTATTCTAAACTTCATCTCCTAGGCAATTTATCCCCAATTATCAAGTAAGGTCATGTCATTCAACCACATAAGGTTCTTATACAATACAAGAGACACTAAGGTCATACATCATTAGGGGAAACAATATAGAAGACTTAGTTTTTAAGAACTCTTTATTTTCTTTAAACATTAAGGTAAGGTAACTTCTAGGTAAATCAAACCCACCTCATCAACCTACAAAGATAAGAGTAATACCCTCAACTCTAGGGGAAACACAAATTCCACAACATGAAGGGAGTCACAATACAATAAGAAGTTAGAAACAATGCTATGACCAATCATAATATTAGACTCTCATTCTATATTGCATAATAGCAAAACTCCTTTTAACATTCATCATCATGTTCATATACATCAATTCTATATACATTCAAACAACATCATGTCAAAGAATAAATAAGTTGATTGTCAAATAATGTTACAGTAAGCTGTCTTATCATAACAGTGAGCATGCTTTCAAATCCTAAAAATAAAACATTTAGGCAATTGATGGAAAAACATGACAATATGAGATACAAAAAATTACCAAATCATCCTACAAAATCATGCAAACTATCATCACACCTAGGATAAAGTCTATGCAAAGGACTCCTATCCATACTAGGCAACTTATCATAGACCACATAGATACAAAGGGAAACATTGAACACTTTGAATAACATATTCTTAGGTTAGCATACTTCCATAGGTAGTCACTAAGCATTTCAAGTTCAATTCGTAGCATAAGTCTACCATCATGCAAAACCATTTAGGAACACATCATTCCAAAACAACTAATTTTATCCTTTAATAACTTCAAAGATACTTTAACTATATCATGACACATATTTTTCAACATAACATGATATTTCACATAGTTTTCATATATAACATAATTGGCATCACACATAAAAAGATACAAAAATTCACCTTCACACGTACTCATTTAAACCATAAAACAAAGATAAGCATTTAAACTCACCTTTTCTCCCTCAATCATAGAGAACAATCTCATCTAAGCAATCATATCTAAAAGACCACCGGACAAGAAAACATAAGAGAGAGATCTTATAGAGTTGAGTTCTATGGAAAGATATGAGAATGATGAAGAAGGGAAACTATATCGCCCTATACCGTCTCGTACCATTGGATGGGTCGCGACTTACCACCAATGATACAAGACTGAACTAGACGTGGCAATATGAGACTTCTTGGACCCTAAACCACTTTTAAAAACCTCTTGCTCTGATACCACGTTTGTCATAACAAAGGAGCACCCCCTAAAAGTAACATGTCATACTTGACCTCTCCTAGGACTTATACAAGATCATAGTTATCATTTATCGCATCGACATGGTAAATTAAGCGGAAAATTTAAAGCTTTTCATAACACCTCATATGCTAGAAACATTACTTCATTTACATATAAAAGAAGAGTCATAATATATATATATAGACTCTAAGTCTCTTTGTCATCTTAGACGCAACGACATTAGAATACATTAGGGACACGACCCATAAGACACATTACATAACTATACAATATTTAAATACTTTACAATAAATACACATTAGGACATCCTTGGACTTAAGGATTCCTTTCCTTGATATTGGGAATCACCTATGAAGCTCTTCACCATTCAAGACCTCCTTTCAGAATCCATAACCTACACTTCGTGTAAAAAATATAGAAGAATGGGATTAGTAAAAGAATGCACTAAGTATGGCAACCATGCAATTAAAAGGGACCTTTTTCTTGAAAATCATATGTCATGCCTTTCTGAGTAAATCCTTATGAAATCTTTAAACAATAGCATTTAAATCATTTTCATACTTCATATAAACACAATCAAAGGGCAAATATCATAGAAAAGCACATATAGATTTTAACTCCAATTTGAGGTGACTTTATAGTTAGCTCATTCCTCTTTACAGTGAACTAATTCTTTTAATTCATTAGTCTCCCAAGTAATCTGGATACTTGGTGCAATGTATCACCTTAGTACCACAAGGAAAATCATACATATCATGTACACAAGACAACACATACCATCATAAAAGTATAATACCACATAGACATATTTAAGTTAAGACCTTCATCATATACTCAAAAAGATCAACATCATGCATAAAGACTCATATCATGTACATCTTCATAACAAGTAGACCAATACTACAAAGTCATGCATATGGACATAAGCATAAACATACACATTAGGTCATCTTCCTAAGACTTCCTAAGGAGCTACTTTTGCAATGTCTAGGTGGGTTAATTATTTCAACCTGTACTAAGTAACTTACCTTAAGTCCTCCTAGTTAGGATCCTATTCAATTACTTTTATTGACCATTTTACTTTGGGGAAACTATAGCCTTAACCAACACTAAGACCATGGGTGCTAAACATGGAATTTTGTGTTGTAAAGCCTTAAACCAATGTAAGGTGTTCCTACCTTGCAAAGGTAGAACGTTACCATATATCCTAGCGTGCTAAGTGAATTCACCTTTCTAGATCCTACGTGGCAAGCATAATTATGGAACTAAGAGATAGGTATTCTATCTTAATACCATTTGGTAAATGGGTCCTCACCTCATGAGAAAACATGGGTGAATCTTCCTCCAAGGAAAGTCAACACCTCATGTGTGTCCTTAGGTGAGTATCCCTCTAAGGGAAGTTAACACTCTATAAGGGACAAATTGTGAATCTCCCTCCAAGAAAAGTCAACACCTCTCAATGTCAAGTTCACTCTGTGTTAAGCTGAGTTCCCTTTATTTAAAAGCCTTTATTACATTTATTTATAAAACATAGTATTAGTATGTTTGATTCTCATATGCTTATAGCATACTCAAGCACCTATCTAGTTTAGAGTATACTTTGGCACACCTCTCAATGTCCCTCTATTAACTAGATCATCATTCTTGTGTGTGAATGTAAACGTAGATTTGAAAAAACCTTTCACATAACACATTAATACCACACTTGACCATACATTCACATCATGCACATATAAAAACAAAAACTAGAACTATCCTTCCAGGTACACATGTGCAATGCATAGGCAATGTACCATACCCTTGCCCATTCTAGTACACCTATCAAGTCATCCTAACTAAGGATGCACATATCATGCTTTAATAAACATCATCTTAACATACATAGTAGTAGACACTTGTGAAAATGAGACCTACTACATTTCATTTAGACACCATGACCTATACTACTTGTAACATGCATGTGAGTGAGTGAGTGTGTATATTGGTCAACATGATCACACAATGTCTATCAATAACATATTGAGACATACACCCTCTTAGACCATAATATACCTTCAAACATAAAGCACAATACACATAATAGCATAGGAGACAAGCCATCTTCATGTTACACTTAGGACTGCTAACTTGTGCTATTCATGCATTCACATAGGGGTACATAGGTAAGGAATTATTAACAATTTTTAGCTCATCAATGGAAGCACCTATACTTCACCCTAACATTTATATACACATGCTTACACAATAGCCATACAACCTAAATCATAACTACAATAAGTAGGCATAAGCATCACATAGTATCATTGTAAGCACATGCCCATATATTCATCAATTTTCCTTAATGGCCTTTGTCAACACAAATATAAATTGACAATAAAGTAAACAACGATACCATAAGTGGACCATACCACACAATGCCCTAGAAAACTTTATCAACTACAATACTATACGGAAATTAGAAGAGATAAGCATCTTACCAATTTCTCACCCTTTGATCATCATTGATCAATACACCTTATTCATCAACAATGAATATATTGTCCAGTAGTAAAATGTACTTCGATCATAGAAGAAACCATGTACAAGTCCCTTGAAGATCATACTATAAAATAATACAAGGCATCTCACATGTACTAGGACGTAGAAGAACATAGATCTTTTATCCAATTCACTTATATTGATCATCAATTGTATTTCATAAGTGGCATAAGTCTAAGGATGTATCTAATCATACACTTAATCATAAATAAATCATGCTTAGAGAACTTCAAGATCAACCTACAACATAGGAATTAGAGTTGTCAATTCGTTAGGGTATAGAGAGGAACTAAATAAAAATATTTTTTCTCTAAGGTATTAATCATCAATCATATTTTAGCAATAATTTACATGTTAGCCCGTAGCTAATGAAATCATAGTCTAGATGAGACACTATAAGAATTGCCATTAAGGTCGATACAAACATGCTTCATATAAGGAGTTCATGGAAGTTCTGTTTACATAGGTTAATCCTATTCAACTATGACGAATTGGCCCATCTTGTGCTCATTACATATAATTCATATAACAATCAACCTCACATCAAAATCACAAATTACAACTCCATAGACTAGAACAACCTAAATTCATTAAAACCAAGCCTTATTTATTTTGATCACACAAGATTTATATCCACAATTCTACCATTGTATTAACCTTAAACAGCAACTACAAGAACTACAAATTAATCAAAATCCACTTGAGATCATTAAGAAGTCACTGTTACAGTGAATCATGTAAAACTACGCTAAACATGTTCTAATCTTCATACATTGATCCTCATGGATCCATTACACACAATTCAACATTGATTCACGTTAAAAAATTAGATATAGGAGATTCAACATAATAGAATCAGAACTCAATCGATAACAAATCAAGATCACAAAGCCCATGCAAATCTTAATTATTTTTGTGATAGAGCATGGGTTCATCAGGCAATTGGATTGTAAACGAATTCCAATTCAGTAGATAATCATCAATACATTCATATTAGGCCTTTGAAATCAGTTTAAGAATGAACCCATGGTAGATTAAAGAAGAAAGAGTTTGATCTTATTTTTCTCTTTTGATATGTTTGAGAATGGCTCTATAGATTAAAAGATGACTATAGATAACGATCACCATACCTTTGTCTATTTGAAAATTCTAAAACTTGACGATTCATTCATAGAAAACCCAGATCCAAGCATTTCTTGATCTTCACCAACAATGGAGGTTTGAAGGGAAATATTTTTGGGGCTCATTAAAAGTCGTACTCGAACATTTCTAATGTTATTACAGACATTAAACAGTTATAGACCTTCCACATAAAGTTTATCCAAAACAAACACCTACAAGACGTCCAAACCGTCCAAGACCCATCAAGACACACGTTGAACGTCTTAAGGGCTATCTTTCGAATGCCTTGGATGTTCTTGGTCGTTTGACCTCCAAACTTCTCAAAACTTCATATACCATCAGTAAAAATAATTATAAATCATTTATGGGCTTCAAAAGATCATTACACACAAATAAAAGCATGTATAGACACATGAGGCACATAGGTGATCGTCGAACAATTTGGCCGTCCCTTGACGTTCACTTCCAAATAACATCAAACTTTACACACTACCTCTAAACCATATTATAAGACATTTTATGACCTTATAACCTTAGTACAAATAATTTAGGTTCTATACACCCTATCTAATTTTGGGGTCTTATAGATATACTCTTCCTAACTCTGCTTTTGTTTATGAAACTCTAAATTTTAGTGCATTAGTCATTTTTGGTATTTTAAGTCGATAACTGTGTTTTATACTTGCACTATATAAGTTAATATAAATTCATTCTTGTATTAATGTTGTTGTTTTTGTATAGCGTTAACGTTATTTTTGTGTCGCATGAGTTGTGATGTACATTGAGTTAATGTGAGATTGAGAAGGAAGTTCCTCAATCTCAGATATGAAGCTTCAGATAAGCTTTAAGTGATGTGCATCATCTAGAGTAAGTTGTGAATCAGATATTCACAAATAGTAATGTTCCAAGTATGTTGATGTGTTTTTCGAAAATACCCTCTTTAATTCAAAATGATGTGTAGTGCCATTCGGGGACGAATGTTCCTAACAGGGGGGGGGGTGTAATGTAACAATCCAGAAAATGTACTTGTATAGTGAAGTGTCTATTAGGTTTTAAGAATATGTATTGGGGTACATAGGCATCTCAATGCCCAATATTGTGTAATATTAGGCATGTTAGAGAATATTGGCTTAAGGTTGTTAGCCAATTTATATGTATTAACAAGTAACTTATGATATACTTTGACGTTGAAATGCTCCAATCCAAGCTTGTTTAGGAATTGTACCTGCAATGAAGACCCTAAGCTAAATTTTTTGATTTCATAGCTTACATACATTAGGTACGAGGCATCAAGGTGTCAAGCCTAGGTACCATAGCACATGATCATTTAAAATGATCATGTAGACTAAGCAGTACCCAAGGATACAGTGAGAATTCATGGAAAAAGAAGTGAACTTTCCAAGTGCAACTACAGAGTGCATGACTAGGAAAGTGAACGACAATACATGTGCAAGCACATGTGCTACCGACCGAGAGACCAAGTGACCAAGCCCAACCGATCAGTTAGCGCGGTTAGGGGGCCGGAATGGGTCGGGTCAAGCCACTAGGCTCTAACTAACTCACTTAAATAGCTAACAAACCTAGGACTAACTAAAATGAACTAAATAGTGTGCCCAAAACCCTAAGACCTAACCGAGGGACACGAGCTGAGTAGCTAATTAAAGAAACATCCTAGTACCTAACCTAGAATGGTCCAAAGGGGTTGGTTATGGTCGTAGTGAATTAGGGGTACTTTTGTAATTACCCTAGGTCACTTAATTAATTAAATTATAAACTTAATTAATTAATTTAAATTCATGGTCAAAGGGGAGACCCTTTGAAAACTTTCGAAATTCGTCTAAGTCAAATGCTCTCCTATTTTTATTCAATTGAAAAGGGGTGTTTTAGTAATTAGATATTTGATTTATTTTATTAAGTTATTTATCCTAATTTGAATTTGTCAATATTCAGTTACTAAAACTTAACTCACGTTTATCCAATAGAAACCCATGACTGAAAAACAGTGAAAAAATGTGAGAAAAACAGAAAAACATTCGGTTCTCCCTAGGTGATTTGAAGGCAATTCTTCAAGATTTCCGTGCAAAGAACATGGTGATCTCCGTAGGTTCAATTCTAAAGTAATGTATGGGTTTTCTCTCTTGGATTCCATCCACATGAGGCTTTTCAAATGTTTTGAATTAAAGAAAACCGAAACTAGGGTTGTTCCCAATGAAATAGTCGAATTTTCATCTCCCTAGTTCTCCCTATTTTTGATTCTACTAGTATGTATTACGCAAATTTCGAGCATGTTGTTGGTAATTAGTGCTAACTGATCATTATATGTAGGTTTCTATGATTTGATAATGTCGAATATCACCTATATGTTAGATACGTATGATTAGAGTATTATCTACATGAGATTACTATAGTATATGCATGAAGTTAATTGACTTGGTTATTAATAATATCATTACAAGTGTTTAGTGGAAGTTTGCTTTATGCCAATAAATTGACCAGCAATTGTATTTCCAAAATATGAAATAGAATTGGCCAAAGACTAAGTCATTCAGATTTTATATGGCCAATGTAAATTATGATGTTTCGTGTAAGGCCAAATACATGTTAAATATTGACTTGACAAGATGTAACTCAATGAACTCATAACCTAGGGTATGCCAATGAGTGGGAAAAGTCCCAATATATCCTATCTAAATGAACTCGTGAACATAGTAGCATATTGAATTAATCCTTATAACATTCATAAAGAATGGTACAAGACTACCAAATAAAATTGAATAAGATAAGGTTAGTAATGAAAGAACTAAAAGCTTATGAGTTATGAAATTGACCTAGAATTGGGTGTTAAAAGAAATGAGAAAATTCTCACTTGTACCTAAAAAATTATGTTAAAGATACTCATATAAGAGGGTGTTAGAAATCGTTCGACAAGTGTCATTTCACACCATAATGATAATGTAAGATTTAAGTTCACATTCATCAAGTATACAAAGGGATGAGAAGTCATCTAATGAGATAATCATACCTTATACTAGAAGAAAGCTTCCATAGTGTATGAGTCAACTCTAAAAGTCGTAAATTATAATAAATTGATCTAAGCAACGATAGACTAGTAATGAGCTTGTGCAAGCACATGTAAGCCTCATGAGATGAGACTACCACCAAGGTGGATAAGGGTCTCATAATACTCCTAGTCTTTGAACTATGTCGCCAGTGTAGGGTACTAGCTAGTGGATCCACCTAAGAAAGCTAGGAAGTATTCGGTTTCACTTTGGCCGGTGAACCACCTCTTTTTAGTGTGGGGAACACAGTGGAATTCATGTTTTCTCACATTATCTATGTCGGTTAAATACTGAAGATTTTTCCAAGAAAGTATGAAAGAAAGAAAGAAATAACTAGTAAGTTGAGGGGTGTTCGGATAGGATGACCAAAGGGTGAGGTTAAATTAAGTAATGATGTAAATCATTTTTGTCATTGCACATAAAGATCCTAATGGAAGTCTTAGAAGATTATACTAATTCAACCTAGCATGTTCAAAGTTAACATGAGATCAAAGAAGAAGAAATGTAAGCTCAATGTAAACTAAGTAACCAAAAGCATAAGTATATCAAATCATCAGTGTTTTATAAGAATGAAGTCTTAACAGTTATTGGCTTATGCCAATAAAGGGAGAAAAACACAATGACTCTTCAATTGGAGTATGAATATATGCCCCAACATCTTTATATTATGAAAATTATCAAATAATTTTCATAGCCAATACATATTGGCTTACAAAGACTTCACGTCCAATTTAACAAGAATGGAAAGAAAAACTTGTGAGTAGGGTAGTTAAATCAATTACTTAGTCTTTTTAATTACTTACTTTAAATTTTTCTTGAGTTGTTCTAAAATTATGTTCATAATTATAAGGTATTATGTACATATAAAAAATGAGTTGTTTGCATTAAATGCATGAAAATTTGTCATATTCCTAGCATGATTCGTAAATAACGAATTAGGAAAGTGAAGTGACTTCACTTTCATAAATGATGTGTTGCTATAGGAAGAGTTTTCCTTGATCATGCATAGTCCTTAAATGTTTATGTGCATACACACATAATTAGTACAAGTTTGTACTAACCCATATACAATTACTATTTTTATAGGTGCAGGTCCTTGATTAAGATTGAAGATTAGTTGCAGTAGTTTGGACTAGTACCTCAAGACTTTTGTAGGTCCTGTTGATTTCGAGGATGCCTACCCTTCATTTTCTATCTTTAGTAGATTAGACATAACTAGTGGATATTGTCCCTAGTGTTTCCTTTCAAACATTTGTTCAAGCTTTTGCATTAAGGTCGGTTTGGCAACTACTAATGATATAATGAATTCTTCATTTCAATTTTTTAATTTGTTAATAGATGGTTTTTTTTGAGGTGTTAATATATTACTCTTATGAAACAATTATATGAATTCTAAGTACACTTCAGTAAATTTAAAATGTTTTATATTTTTAACTATATGATTGTGATGAAAGCTAAGAAGAGGCTTCTCTGCGACCTCTGAGAGGATAACTATTCCAATCTCATCTAGGGTCTAGGACCCGGGTGTGACATATCTACTCTTGGAAGTGTTCAAAGAGTTGAAAGTATCAATCGAGGATGAATGTTGTCCAAGTGGGGGAGTTTTTAATACCTCAAAAATAAATTAGGTAAAACTAGAGCCTAACATGCTTTTTTCGAGGGTATATGGTCCTAAATATGTTTATAATGTGGTATTGAAGAAGTGATTATAGTTTTAGGTGAGTTGGAAGTGAAACATCAAGGGACGACGAAGACGTTCGACGACTAAGTCACCTATGTGCCTCATGTGTGGTTATGTACCTATATGTGTGTTTCATGAGTTAATGAGGTAATTATTTATGTTATCATAGTGTTTATAAGAAGTGTGTGAAGTTTCATTGATGTTTGTAGGTCAAATATTCAAGAACTTCCATGACGCTCGAAGGGTTTGCCTTTAAATGACGTTGTGGGTCTTTGCATGTTTCGTCAAGTTTTATGTGTTCTTTTTTGATGAAATTGATGTACGAGGTACTAAGATTGTATACAAACATTTTTAGGCTTGAAACATCCAGGTGAATATCCCTAAGGACAAACCAAGGGGCCTTGAGAAAGGACACTCCTCAAGAGCCCAGACTGTCTAGACCAGTCCCAAACGATTTAGACAAACGACGGCTCATGGGCTAGTCGACGCCCCGTCGATGGGTGTAATGGGTAAAGGATTAGCCTAGGGAGCTCAATATCCAAAAGTAAAGTCTCTAAACCAAACGACGAGATGCCAGGACGGTCCGTTATTTCACAAACGATCTGTCGACTCGACAGTCGTCGATGGTAACAGTTCATGCAAAGATTTACTGTAATGTTAGAATGAAGTGGTAATTTCACCCCATGTCCAAATAAGATAAAAGGATCTTACTTAGTGGTACATAGTGTATTTTAAACATTTTTATAAGTCTTAAACACTTAGGAGAATTCATTCTTCAAAATCAAAACCCAAAATCCCTAAGAAATTCTCTAGAACTCCATTGAAGCCAAAAATCAAGGAAGAGCTTGGATTTGAAATTTGAGTGGAAATTCTTCATCAATTTCGTGAATTAACATCATTTAGGTATGGTTATTGATCGTTGTAACTCTATTAATTAGGGAGTGTAAAATTCAAAGAGTTTTCTAATGTTTTCAAAGATTAACCTGTCCAATTTTTTGATCTATCCATGGGTTATTGCATTAATGGTTTTAAAGAATTGAATTTTGATTGAGATTTTGTTTATTGGATGATTTTAACTGAATTAACCTATAAACCCATGTAATTGATGAATCCTAGTTTTTGACTAATTTTTGGGTTAAGTGATACTGTCTTAGTGCTTATAAATTCTAGTGCAGTTTTCTATGGGCTATTTAATGATGTAAGAATTGTATCCAATTGATGTCTAATTGGTCCTATATTGATAAATCTATATTTAATTGACTTATATTCATAGAGTATTGTGATAATTGTATTGAACTGATGTTCATGGTCATGGGTAAGGCCCTTATGATATTGAATTTGATTATTTATCTATGGATTGAAGTAGTGAGAATGGATTTGTGGTACGCTTCCCTAATTCTCTTTATTTTATGTTAATTAGGCTTCAATTATCTTGTAATATCTTTGGTCAACTTATGGTGGCGGTGCTATTTGCTTTACTTGTAATTGATAAGGCCTTTTCGGCGTTACTTTATGTATTATGATGATCTTTGAAGTATTATGATTATTTGTGTAGTTGATTATGTGAAGTATGATCATGTCTACCTAGATGTTAGTAATTGGAAAGTATGTTTTCTTTTATTGATGTTGTATGGTGATCATGTTAGACTATGATTATGTGTTTATGTGTGTACTCTTAAAATTTATGTATGAATATTCCTAATTGACTATATGAGTCTATAATTGTTGTATTTATGTTGTTATAGTAGTGGATAGGATTACCTAAATATGACATTGGTTGTTCCTATGTGCTTCTAGAATGACATGGTAAAGGTGGTATTAAAGTATGTTGTATCTTGTTTGGTAGACTTGTGTCCCTTGATTAGTTCATGTATGAATGTGAATATGAGATGACTTGACATAGGATGCTAAAGTCTCTTAGTATTGAATGTATGAATGAGATGTGACCTTAAAAAAATGTTAAGAGTGTCCTTATGTAAAAAACATCGAAGTCCAAAATCTTAATGGTATCCTTCAAGTCATGAATGATGGACTTAAGATAGATTGGCTTGAAAGACATCATATCATCCTTCGGAAAGTCATGATGATCTATCTTAGTCTCCATTGTAAGGTAGCCTAGAGGACCTCTTTGGTAGGGTGAATCTGATTGGGTTATGAACATGATAAGGGACCCCTTTGTATGTTCATTTAATCGAAATTACTCTATGAGAACAAAGGCTGGCACAAATTGATTATTGTAAGGTAAGTGGCTCTAGTTAAAGAATGAGGATAGAGTACAAAGTAAGACCTTCATATTCCTTAACTATGTGCCTACATGCGATGTGTCCAAGTTCTACCATTGGCAAGTAGAACACCCTCATCAGAGTAGGTTAGAACTCCGAATTCCACGATTTGATACCATGGTCTATATCGGTTATTGCCTATTCTCATCATGTTTGATACCTCTTAGCATTAGCTAAGTTCTATGAATTTTAGGTGGTGGTATGGTACGCTATTCAGTCATTGCACAATAGTCTTTGAAGATGTTAGCGAGAGTCTCTAGGTCTTCTCCAACTTGAATTTCCTTTATGTGATAAATATCTCTCAAATTAACTAATGAATGTAATGACATAAGTTAAGAAAGTATGTTACATGAATATGTACTTATCTAGAGTAGTTAAGTGTTCTATAGTTAAGGTGTGAAGGAGGCATAGAAATGGTCACTTCGTATCTTACCTATATAAATCTTAAGAATGACTCTAGTTATGGAAGTTGGTTGATTATATAGGCATGATCTAAGCCTTAGGTAATCTTAAGTATTATTTAGATAATTATAAAGTGGTCAATCATGGATGTAATCTTCTTGATTTACTTGAGTAAGTCTTTCGATAACCTTTGGAAGGGAGAATGTCATATTATATGTATGTTGTTGTGTTATGTCAGAATGATTCTATCGTAGGTAGTCTATTGGATCTCTTCAGTGTGTGTGTGTAAGGGATTGTATGGGCGGTCGTTTCAAAACTCACTCAAGTGAGACTTAGAATCTCCTTTGGTAGGAGGATCTCATGTGCATGTAGTTTGTGTATTTTACGTGTGTGTATCTCATTGTAGGTGATCTTAAGGATCATTAAGGAGTGCCTAGGGAGGGTCTCTCTTTATCTTACTTAGGTAAGTCCTAGGATAACTTTTAGTGAGAGGATTTAATTCTAGGAAGTGTCTAGGTTAAGTGAATATACTTCATTGTAACAGTGAAGAAGTTCACTCTTATAGTGATGTTGCTCACTTTAAAGTTAATCCTTAACAATGTGATAAATTGTTTATGTGATCTCTTATGTATTTCTAAGGTGTTAAATGTTGTCCTTATGATTATATAATGATATTTAAATGAAAAGAAGCATATTTCAATTAAATGTACGTTGTTATTATTTTATGCGTTTTGTAATACTTAGTACATGTGTTTGTAGTAATTCCATCTTTTTATCTGTCTCTAAAGCGATTCATAGGTGAAGGTACTTTTGGAGAGCTAAGGTTGGATTAGAAGATCGTTCAAGCAAGTTGAAGCGTGTCATCATTTGACTTCACAAGTTACATGTTTCTCAAAAGCAAACACTTTCACATCATAGAATTATAAAGTGTTTGAGACAAACAAAAATTAAAGTAAGAAATTAAACTCTATTTTGGGGAATTTATATACAAAATGGTATAAATATAATTATTTAATTTACAATCGGGTTATCGGTTAACCCATTAAGAAAAAACTTTAAACTTTTAAGAACGTATAACCCGACAACAAAAAAATCATAACTGTTATCAAAATTACTAAACCAACAACCCAATACTATAAACCCATAAATTTATTATCGATTTGGCCTATTGGTTTCGGTTCGGTATTGAACAATAGTAGTCCCTCATTTGGTATTCTCCAAGAGCATTACATGAATGTGGTTATGCGATGAATGTCTCTTAAATGAGATCATGAATTTAATTACATAAGTTAAGAAAGTATTTAAATGAATAAGTACTTATCTATAGTAGTTAAGGGATTTCTAGTTAAGGAGTGAAGGGGGCATAGGAATGGTCACTTCATCTCTTACCTAGATAAGTGTTAAGAATTACTCTAGTTAGGAAAGTTGGTTGATTATTTAGACATGATCAAAAATTCGGTCGTCTTAAGGATTACTTAGATAATCTTGTAGAGGTCAAGTATGGACATTCTCTTATTGAGTTACTTGAGTAGGTCTTTTGATAAACTTTGAAAGGAGAATGTCATACTCTATGAATGTTATTGTGTTAAGTGAGAATGATCTTATCCTAGGTAGTCTAAATGATCTCTTAAGTGTTTGTGAAACGGATTGTATGGGCGTTTGCTTCATAATTCACTCAAATGAACCTTAGAATCCCATTTGGTAGGAGAATCTCATGTTCATGTGGTTGATATATTGTAAGTGTGTGTATCTCATTATGGGTGGTCTCTCTTTGTCTTAATTTAGTCTTAGGATAGTTTTTAGTGAGAAGATTGCATGCGAGAAAGTGTTTATTATAAAGTTAAAGGACTTCACTGTATCATTATAGATTTAAATGATTTATTATGTGTTTCTAAGGTGTTAAATGTTGTTTTTATGCTTACACTATGAAGATTTAATAAAAATGCATGAAAAACATGTTATTTACTAAGTGTCATTTTTTTATGGTTTTTGCATGGCTTCCATACTTAGTGCATCTAAACCCCTTCTATTCCCTTTTTGACTTAAGTGTAGGGAATTGGAAGTATTGATATGCCATGGAGGATGGGTAGGTCTCTAAGGGTTGAATATGAAGTATTGGTGAGTTCTCATTCATTCGAGGACAATATCTACATGTTCCTTTATGTCTTAGTCTTTATTTTATGTCTTGTATGGGCTCAACCCAAGTTTTGTATGCACCAAAGTTTAGATGGTTCAATGACATGTTTTAAAGGTTTAATGTTTTAGTGAAAGTCTTCCGCTTGTGTATTAATTATGAAAAGAGTTCTCCGTGTGTGAAGAAAGTTTTAAATTCTTACTAAGTTTGGAATGTTTGTTATGCAACGAACGATATAAGTGGCTTAGTGAGGCTTCTCAAAGTCTAATATTCCATGTGGTGACTCAAGTATTCTCTAACTTCTAGGGTGTAATTTGTGGGTCATTACAAATATTGTGTTAGAGCATAAGGTTTTGAATTCTCTTAGTTATCTCATGAAAGACATCTAGTAGAGTCTTGTTTATCATGTAAAGCGCGAGACATTATGAATAGGAGACTATTAGGTTCTAGGAAAAGTTTCACTTCTTCATTCATCTAATATTGCCTAAGAGCTTTGTATATGGTGTATTTCAGTTGCTCCTTTATGTGTTGATCCTTAGACTGTGACTTTGACAAGATTGGGTTGGGGAGAGAAAAGATGAAATATGTCATGTTAGATTAGATATGGGAGGTAGTGTTGGTAACCTTATTTTTGTTTAGTTACCTTGTGAATGAGTGGTTTTTGAGACGGTTTGAATTTTTTTAAGAACCAATCATAAAAAGGAGGTGATGAGATTTGAAAGAATAAAGGTGAGTTTCTCCTAGTAAGGGGGATGTAGTAGTTAGATGGTTAGACCTTTGAGAGTCTTTAGTTTTCATGATATAGACTTGAGTGAGAAAGTATTAGTAAGGTTTAAGGTTCCTTGCGGAAGTTCCTCGTAGTAGATGTTATGTTGACCTTAGAATGGGTTTCTCCTATGTGGGGGAGTATGCTGAAGAGTATGGTTGTTGGGAGGTACCATTAACCTTCCTATATGTGTTTATTCAAGCCTAAAACAAAGAGTTCTTAGTAAATAATTTATGTAGGAGTCTTTTGAAAAAAATGAGTTCCAAACATTCTTCTTATTATATGCATGGTTTGGTTGAAATTTTGTTGAATGAGAAAATGAGTTTTCATGCATGGTATCTTCCTCATAGTTCATGTGCATATACTTTAGGTTGCTAATTGTTTCATAAAGGTAAATAGTGAGCATGTATAAATTGTTATATGAGATTGGTTTATTGAACAATTATTAGGAATTTCTTAAGTGTTGCAATTTTAAATTGTGAAGCATATTCACTGTAACGAAAAATTGTGGTCACTGCAAAGATTTTTTGAAAATGAATAAATTGTTCTTTCATGTAAAATAGATGTACGGTGTCTATAATTGATGTATATAAGCATGATAGTGTGTTGGAAATGAAGTTTCTTCTAAATAAAATAAGGAATGTGAGTCTTATAACATGATGAGTCTTAGATTAGTTTCTAGATTCTTGTTTTGTTGTAAGTTTATTGTTCATGTGAAAGTGATGTTTCTCCTATAGGAGTACTGTGTGGTATGGTTATGTGCTGATAGTCTTGAGTTAATTATATTTGTAGAATGTATAAAATGAAGGAAGTGTCTTTTGAGGACTAATGTTGTCCAAGTGAGGGAGAATGTAACACCTCAAAAAATAACATAGATGAACTAGGGCCTAATGTGTGTATTATGAAGTCTTGAAGTCCTAAGATAGTTTAAAATGATGTTTATGGCAATGTGTAAAGATTTTGGTGATGTTTGAGGCAATTTGTTGATGGGTTTAAGAGAATGTCTAAGGATTTTATTTTTGTGAGATGATGACGATACATATAAGTGTCAAGGAAGGGCTTAAGGATGCTAGGCAAAGTGAGGAGTGACAACCTCCAAAATCAAGCGAAAGCCAAGAGAACAATTTTTCCCTAGTAGGGAGGCTACTGCCTCACTCTTCACGAGCATGACCACGGCCAAGGTGGGGAGCTTGTGAAGGGGCCTTAACCATGTGGGATGATGGCAAAGTAGACTAGCTACTGTCCAAGACACCACGATCCACTTCACCTCTCTTGGTGAAGTTGACGAAGGGAAATGGTTTTCCGTAAAAAGGACTTAGCAAAGAGGGAGGTGACTAGGTGAGCAACAGTGAGATAATGCCTAAGAGAACCACGAGACACTTGACGGGCCGTGGTGCATTTTCACGAATGGGAACAAGTCCTCCGTGGTCTTGCCTTTTCCGGACAAAAGGAGAGGCTATTTTTGGGGAGGGGCTACTGCCTCACAAATCCACGACCACCACCGTCTTCCATTGAGCACTTCACGGACCGTGAAGTGGGGCGTGTTGATGGACGGGGTCCTCACTTCTCTCTACATTCTTTCTCGTCATTCATCCTTCATTAAAGAACAACAAGCTTGAGGAAGAAGACAAAGTCTCCTATATTTTCACTCAATTTTTGGGGATAAAGCTTCATTAAGGTATGATTTATTCACTCTTGGGATTCCTTTCCCCAAGAGGTCCTCACAAAGTTGAATTTCAATTACTCAAATTGTTAGGGGATTTCTCTACAAATGAGTTTTCTTCTAAAGTCGAAATTTATGATTCATTATGTTAAATTATGATTGCCTATGACTAATATAATATAGGTTATTGTGAATTTGAAGTTAATTGTGTGAATTTTGCATAGATCACATCCTTTCCCAAATTTCCCCAAGTCTTGGTTCTTACTTGTGAAATGAAGAGGAATTATGAATGTAGTGATTATTGTAGTCAAACTATTCAATCTATGGGCTTCCTAAGGACTTGTATTTTTTAGATTAGACCTAATTCTTGAAGAACTTATGATGAACCATTCTCCCCTAAACCTAGGTTATAATTTGAAGTTAATTTAGATAATAATGATACAATTGATTTAGTTCTTGGGTTAATTACTATTATGTGATGATATTATACCCATTGTTGGGTTGAGTTGGAGTGTTGATGGTAACACCTTGATGATAGTTTATGAAGGAGACTTCGTAAGTCTTGTGATCTCAACTCTATACTATAAATATGGTTACTTGTGATTAAGTGGTGGTGTTGTATTCAAGTATGCATTATGCTAAGATTGATAGGGTTTGTATGATGTTGAATTGAAATGTCTTGACTATCCTTTGTGAGGTGTTGTCTAACATGTAAATGTTAGGATGATGGTGATAACATACCAATGTGCCTTATCATGATGTGATTATATAAATGTGCTAGCCTCACATGTAGGAATTGTAATGAAAGGAAAGTACTTATACAAATCTTATTGACCTATGATGATGATTATATAAGGGATGAACCCTTTGACCTAAATTAAATTATGATTGTTAATAAAGTCTTAAAGATATTTCAAGACGGGACTCTAGCTTAGAACTAAGTGAACTAGAGTGGGAAGTATCCTTTTCCACATAGGGAATGTAGGATCACTAATGTACTCATGAGATTGGAGACTAAAATGCATGTAGCATAAAGAGGGTCCCAACTATATCTCCTAGTTCTTGAACTATTTTGCCCCATAGGAATATTAGATAGTGGATCCACGTAGTTGTTATGTTCATGTTATGGTACTATCTTTGCAAGTAGTCCGACTTCTTTCGGTTTAGGATTTCATTACACCGGATTCCACGTTAGCTCATGTGATCTATGCTTGTTAAGGCAAGAGGTTCGCAAAAGTTAAAATGAAATAATGGAATGAATTCTAACTAAGATGACCCAAGAAGTTTAGCTTAGTCTAGGAAGGGGTATGAACCTCTACTTATATTTTGCACTAGTTAGGCTTGAGAAGATTCTTAGGAGGATGTTCTTATGTATGTAGATGCTTATAAATTTAAATGTTATGTATATGATGATCATACATGTTAAGGACACAAGGTGATATTGGTTATTCTTATGAACATGTATTTGGTCTCTATTGCTAAAGTATGATATTATGTACTCTTATTGATATTATTTGTGAAGTTGGGCATTGGCTATGGTTCGTGTTAGGTTACTTCATTAAGTAAGGTTAGTTTTTTTTTTAGTCATTGCACAAGTGGACATAATAGGATTTATGAGTAATGGTCATGCTTTATTATAATATGATGAAGTTTTATTCATGCTTATTGATGTTATAACTTTATGATAGAGTTGTATTGATAATGTACTCAAGTATGTTAGTATATATGATTAAATTTACTACACATAGTAGAATTTGTGTTGGGATGTACATGGTCTTGACTTAATGAATATGTATTAATGACTTGTATTGGTTCTTGAATGTGCATAAGGCTTTTAAAGTAAGAAAGCATGATCTATTAAAATTTCTCTTTTTAGCATGATTTTATATTGTATGTGCATCTTCTCTCATACTCAGTACAGGTGATGTGCTAACCCTATTTTCTCCCCTTTTCCCAACATTTTAGGTTCCGGTCGATGAAGGGCTTTTGAGATAAATTTGACGAAGACTTGGGATTCTAACTCATCAAAGTTGGGTAAGTCCTCACTATCCAAGGGAAATGCCACTATCAAGCTAAAGATGATTGTTCTAGATACAAGACTATTAGTTCTTTCCCTTTCATTTGAGTAATAAAGATTGTTAGATAGTTATGAGATGAGACAGACATTTTAAGAGTATGATATATCATATATATATATATATATGTGTGTGTGTGTGTGTGTGTTGTGTGTGTGTGTGTGTGTGTGTGTCTGTGTATGTATGTGTGTGTGTGGTATGTGTGTATGTGTGTGTCTGCGCAATAAAAGTAAAAGAAAATGTAATCTTTTGATACGAAGGGTCTATGTATACTCGATATTAATATATATTACTTGTATGAGAGAGGTGTAACTAAACTTCATGATAAGATAAAAAAAGTTTTAAATTCTACACATTTTTTACCTTTGAATGTAATGATGTAAGCTATGATTTTATCCATAGCTCTCTTTGAGGATTACGACACCGGTTACGTTATGGGGGTGCTCCACGGATGTGACACTTTGTGGGTTTAGATGTTAAGAAAAGAAAAGTAGTTAATGTAAAGTGATGCTAAATGTGCGTTAAATGCAATGTATGGGTTTATCGGATATTGTGACTATTGTATATGACTATATAAAGTATGTCAATTTTTCTATGCTTATGGTGTCAAAGTTTTAAGATGTTTTCACAAAAAGGCATGTTGCATAGTTTCAAAGTAAAATGTCCTCTTGAAATGCATGTTTTTGCATGGTTGTCATACTTAGTGTATTCTTGTACTAACACCATTCTTCTTCACCTTTTTAGCCAAAGTCTAGGTTTTGGATGCTTAACGGATGTTTCTAATGTGAAGGGCTTCATTTGTGTTTCCCAAGCTCAAGGAAACGGATCCTTAAGTTCAAGGATTTTCTAAGTGACGTTTTATGTAAAGTCATGTAATAGCCTAGTAATATTTTATGTTATAAGGGTCGTGTCCTTAATGTACTCTAATGATGTTAAGTTAAGCTGGAAAATAGACCTATAGTCTAACTATGTACTTATGTTATTTTGATATTAATGGAACTGATATTTCTAGAATATCACAAGCTAAAAAAGTTCTAAATTTTCCACTAATTTCTATGACAGTGTGATGAATGATAACAATAGGCTTGAATAAGACCTTCGAAATGTCAACTACTCAATGTTACTTTGAGGGGGTGCTCCCCAGTCATGAAACTAGATACATGACTTTTCATTAACATTCCTTTACTTAAGTCACTTTGTTCATTATACCATTAAATAGACATTAAAAAATTGAGGATTTTCATATATTGGTCTTGGGGAAGGCCTACGGAACTCACACACTAACATCTTAAAAGACTAGTCATGCAATGTCTAGGTAGCGTCCCGTGACACTAACTAAACTTCATAGACTTCTCCAACACTAGCATGTATCTCACATGATTGTAATAGGTAATATCTGACATAGACCACACTAGATAGGCATGGAATCCGGAGTCAACCCTACTCTGATAAAGGATATTCTACTTGCCAATGGTAGAACGAGCACACATCCCATGTAGGCATATGGTTAAGAAATATCAAGGGTTTCTTTGTATGCTAGCCTCATTATGCAGCTATAGCTACTCCCCAAGCATACTCAGTCGGTGCTAGCATTTGTTCTCATAGAGTAATTCAATAAAGGAATTTATGAAGAGGTTTCACATCTTGTTCATAACCAAGTAATAAAATACCTTACCAAACCGGGACCTCTAGGGTTGTCTATAATGGTTAAGAGGATAGCTCAATGACTTCCCGAAGTATGATTTCATTCCGTTCAAGCCTACCACCCCTACATCAACCATTCACACAAGAAGGATACAATTATGACTTTAAAATTCAAGAATATCATAACATTCTTTCTAAAGAGTTCCACATAAATGAAATTCTTTTCTATATTCAAGATCATATTCCATTTATTCATGTACATTCAATACAAAGGTGCTTTAGCCTACTAAGTCAAAGATTTAATTCAACACCTCTAAAACAACTTACGTGACACTATAGCGTAATGGTTGTGTATTATTATTTGAAGTCCTAAAATGGGTTAATATAGTCTTATGAGGCAGTGTGTAATGTTTCATGATGTTTGAAAGTGAAACGTTCAAGAGCGTCCATGGCGTTTGAAAGATTTGACTTTAAATTACCTTGTCTTTCTTAGTGTGTTTCATCGAGTTTTACGTGTTCGTTTTTGATGAAATAGAGGTGAGAGGTCCTTAACATGTGTAAAGGAATATTCGAGTTTGAAACATCTAGGTAAAAGTCTCCATGTAACAACCAATGGTCCTTGAAGACGGACCCATCTTGATTGCCAAAATTGCCTAAGGCAGTCCTACCTACGGAGGGCAATCGATATCCAGTAGGCTAGTCGACGCCTCGTAGGAGGTGGAGTCGATGAAGACATAGACAAGGGAGATTAAGGTCCCAAATGCCAGTCGCTGAATCCATCGACGGGCAGCCAGGATGGTCCGTTTGTTGACCTATGCCCCGTCGATGGGCAGCCGTCGTTTTGGTCTGCAACCTATGCAAGCTCACTTTTAAGTGAAGGGTTAATTGGTAAATTCACCCCATGTACAAATAAATTTTTTGGAGGTTACCTAAGGGTATTTAGGGTATTTCAAATGAGTTTTAAGTCCTAACCATCTAGATGAATTCTTTATTCTAAATCAAAATCCAAAACATCTAAAGAACTCTCTAGAACTCCATTGGAGCCAAAACTCAAGGAAGAGATTGGATTGAAGTTTAGTTAGTGATTCTTCTTCAATTTTAGTGCTTTAGCTTCATTAGGGTATGATTTCCCTACTTTAATCTTCTATCATCAGGAAGCTAATCTTCAAAGTGATTTTCAAGTCTTTCTCCAAAACTTACTTCCATGGGTACTTGCATAAAACGTTTTGAATCAATGTATTTTTATTGAATTGTTGCTACTAAAAGGTTTTTTTATGAGGGTATAAGGTCCTAAAATTGTTTTTAATGTGTAATGAGTAAGTGTCTAAGAATTTATATTAATTGGAAGTCAAACGTAAAGGGTCGACCAAGACTATAACACTTCGAAAATCTAAGATATGTCTACAGCCTAACATAAGTGTCAAGAGATTTAGACACTGTTTCAAGGTAAATTTCAGACATATATAAGTAATTGAGGATGTTTATAAGTAAAAATGTCTAAGAACGTCCATGGCATCCAGAAACTAGTTTAATGAGGTCCTACCGTGCCTTAGCCTATTTGACTAGCTTTTAAGAGTCAAAAAATGATGAATTTTGGTGGAAGGGAATGTAACACATGTTAGAGTTGATTATTAGTCGAAACATTCGAGTACAACTCCCCAAGGACAAACCAAGGGCCTTTGAGGAGGACCCTTGCTTATGGGGTCAATGGACTGCCCAAGGCAGTGTGACCCACAACTTGTAGTCGATGATACGTGCGTCAATCGACTGGGCGTCGATTTCCTTGTATATGAACATTTAGTAATTTTCATCAATACTTTATTCTGGCCTTTCTCTGAAAAAAATGACGGACCAATGGGACAGAGGGTTTTGTGGTTGTAGTCTCACAGACAGACCGTTGGTCGCGGTCTCATCTGTGATGGCCTTAGTTGCTGGACGTTTTAAGTTGATTTCAATTAACTAATAAAGAGGTTAGTTAATTATTTGGGGTTTAAGTGAGGTCTAATTATGTTGATTAACAACCTATATAAATCTCCTAAGCTAATTAGACTAACCTAAGATCTCATAATTCCCAAACCCAAAACTCTCTTCCTTCTCTCTTCTTTCTCACTCTAGTTGAATAACTTCATTGAAGACAAAAATAGGGGTGGGTTCAAGGTCTGAAAAGGGTCGAATTTCTCCATCAATATTCTTTTATTATAAAGGTATGGGATTCCTTTCACCTTTGAGAACTCATACCTCAAAAGGTTCCATCAAATTGATTTCAAAAGTTGGGTTTTCACGTGGGTTTTTTCTAATCTCGAAATGATCTTGTGAATTGCTTTGTTTATGATTTATTTTGGATATTATGAATTTATTAACTCAATTATGTTATTTCTTGATTGATTGGTATAGTTTGTATAAGATGACCTTTACCCCTTAACCCTAGGTTGTGATCTTGATATGAATTGTCTAGTCTTTGTTCAATTGACTTGGTTCTTTGTAGAATTACTATTCTGTTATGTTATTGTATGAATAATGAATATATTAACATTTATTTTAGTCCTATTATGATATCTCTTGTGTATTTCATCTAGATTATGACTTTGACCTAATTCTCTTATATTAAGTTATAAACTATTACTAGATTGTGATGTAGTTATTCAATTGGTTTTGTTTTCATGTTGGTTATTGATTTATGATGATGTTATACCCCTATGGGGTTAAGTTAATGTTTGATGGTAAGACCTTCATGATGGATTATGAAGGAGACTTGGTAAGTCTTGTGATCCCTACTGTTTACTTCAATTGTGATTGCTTAAGATTGATTGATTATGTTTCATTCAGTATACCTTGTATTAGGATTGGTTGGGTTGGTATGATGTTGAATTGAAATGTCTTGTCTATTATTTTTGAGGTTTTGTCTAAGATGTAAATTTTATAATGATGGTGATGATTTACCAATGTGTCTTATTATGAAGTGATATGTAAATATGCTAACCTCACTAATATGAATTGTAATTTAAGGAATGTACTCAAGTAATTCTTTTTGAGCTATGATGATTATAATTATACAAGGATATACCCTATGACCTATACTAAGCTATGATAATTAATAGAGACATTAATGACATTTCAAAAGGAACTTAGCTTAGCACCGAGTGAACTTCAAAATGGGAGGTGTTGACATTCCATAGTGGAAGATTAATCCTATAGTTCCGCAAGACATTTTGACTCCCTAATGAGGGATATTCATCCTATGGATTCCCATAAGATGAGGCTCCAATTACCAAGTGGCATGTAGAGGGCTCATACCTATATCTTAGTTCTTGAACTATGCTTTCCCCATAGGAAGACTAGCTAGTGGATCAACCTAGAAGGCCACATTTATGTTTGGTTTTATTTTGGCTGCTAGACCACCTTCCATCGGTCTAAGGTTTTACAACACCGGATTCCACACTTGGCTCTTCTGGTCTATGTTGCTTAAGGCAAGTGCTCCCTAATCTAAAATGAAGTTTTCAGGTAAAGACCAACTACGGTGGCCTAAAAGGTGCGACTTATCCTATGTAAGGGTATGAGACTCTACCTATGCATAACACTAGTTTTCCTTGAAGGAAACGTTAGAAGGATGTTAGTATATATGTATATGTTTATACAGGTACATGTTATGAGTATGATGATCTTTCATATTGTTGATGCAATATGATGATTAGTTTCACTTCTAAATATGTGTTGGTTTTCCTTGTTAAAGGATTATAATGATATGTGCTCTTAATGACATACTATGAGAAGTTAGGTGTTGGTCATGATTCTTGTTGGGTTACTTGATTGAATAAGGTTATTGGTCTTTGCTTGGTCATTAAACTTTTTAACTAAATAAGGGTTCATGGGTAATTGTCTAGCTTTGGTTATGTTGTAATGAACTTTTATCTATGCTTCTTGCTAGTATGACTTTATGATACAGTTGCTTAACTATGTGTACAATTATGTGATATGCATGTTGACTTAACTAGAGTTAGCTTTGTTGGTCTTGTAATATACATGCTTTGTGCCTAATGAATATGATTTATTGATTGGTATGGTCTTCTTTAATATGCACAAGGCTTTCCAAAAGGTAAAATAGCATGTTTTCACGAAAGGTCCCTTTTTAGCATGATTATATAATTTGTGTGCATTTGGTCTCATAATTAGTACAACTGATGTACTATTCCCATTTTCTCCCTTTTCCCTAACATTTTAGGTTCTGGTCAGTGAAGGGCTTTGAGATGACATTGAAGGAAGGCTTGGAATTCTTATTCATTTAAGTTGGGTAAGTCCTCACTTCTTGAGGGCAATGCCACTATCAAGCTATGAAAATGTTTTAGTTTTAGGACTCTTATGTTCTTTCCTTTTCCAAACATTATATATAGCCTATATGTGGCTTTATTACATTAATGTATTCGATAGGCCCAAATTGTTATACTAATGTTGGATTGTTATGATATGAGAGATCCATTTGAGACTATGTTATATTTTACATATCTATGTGTAATAAAAGTAGAAGACTAAGTAATCTTCATATACGAAAGGTCTATGTATACTCGATAAATATTATGCATATGTGGAGGTCTATGTAAAACCTCAATTTAGAAGTAATGATGTAAGCTAAGAGGCTAGTATTAGTCCTCAAAGAGGACAACGATCTGGTTACGTCTAGGGGGTGCTCCCCGGATGTGATAAACTTGGTATTAGAGCATGAGGTTAAATATCCCTAAGTCGATGTCTGTCTCAACCATGTCTACGTAGATTAGTATTCATAATTATGAAGCACTCCATACTTATGGATAGGAACCTATATGATGCTTAGGAAACTCTCACTTTCTTGAAAGTCCAATATCATGTGTTTAGAGATTTTCTCTACGTGCTATTAGCATTTAATCATTTTATTGTTAATATAGGCAATAGATACACTAAGGAACGCGGCACGATGACTTTAAGAAGATAATTCCAATACGTGAGCTCTTCCCTAAGGCAATCAAGTTCCTCCTCTTGAGGAAGAAGTTAATGATAACCAAGATCCGATCAATTCTCCTCCTCCTTTGATGGATGGTGGCATAAGGGATGCTCTTCTCCACATTGACCAAGCCATTACTACCTAAGAACATGTCATTACTACACAATCTCTAGCCATGACGGACCAAGCTAATCGAGAGGTTGTACCCCGAGCAAACCAAAATATTGGCACCATGGATTCCCGTTTGAGGGATTACACTAGGATGAATCCCCTCACTTTTTATGGGTCAAACGTTGAAGAAGAGCCCCAAGAGTTCATCAATTAAGTCTACAAAATACTTTATACTATGGGGTTGACTACTTGTGAGAAGGCCGAGTTAGCCACTTACAAACTCAAAGATGTGGCTCAAGCATGGTACGTCACATGGAGAGACAATAGGCCTTAATTGGGTGGATTGGTGACTTGGGAGGTGTTCAAAAATGCTTTCGTTGATGGATTCTTTCCTAGGGAGAAATTGGAAGCTAATGTAGTGGATTTCATCAACCTTTGTCAATGAGGTACGAGCGTTCTTGAATACTCATTGAAATTCACGATTGTCAAATTATGCTCCTTTTTTGATTTTGGATCCTAGGGATGAAATGAACTGCTTTGTGACGGGAAGTCAGATGAATTGGAAGAGGAATGTCATTCGGCTATGCTACATGACAATATGAACATTTTTCGTCTCATGATTCATGCTCAACAAGTGGAAGTTGAAAAAAGGCTAAGAGGAAGAGTAGAGATGCCAAGAGATGCCAAAGGGTAGGCTTGAGATTCAAGACTAGCCTAGGTTTAATAAGAGGGTTTCTAATCATGTTCCTTCCAAGTTCCCTAAGGCTATGGATTATAGGGTGTCTAACTCTAAGCCTAAAAAGGTAAGGGATACTTGTTTATCAACCATGAAACAAACTTGTGGGAAGTGTGGCAAGAAGAATTATGTTAATTGTCTTAAGGGAACAAAAAATGTTTTTGGTTGTTGTAAAAGTGGGCACAGAGTTTGAGATTACCCAGATGTGAAGGGGAAAGACAAGGAGAGTGGGCAAGCAAGTTGTTCTAATGATGCTCCAAAGAACAATCACATTTATGGTCTCCAATCTAGTGGTATAAAGAGACTTCCCCCGATGCGGTGACGGGTATGTTGATAGTGTTTTCTATTGATGCATATGATATACTTGATCTCGGTTCTACACTATATTTTGTTACTCATCTACTAGCTAAAAAAGTTTGACATTTTTTCCAATATCTTGAATGAACTTTTTATGGTGACTACCAAAGTGGGTGAGTCGGTTGTTGCACAGAGGTTGTATAAAAAATGTCCCATAATGTTTCCCAATAGAGTTACTTATGTTGAACTAATATAACTTGATATGTTTGATTTTGATTTCATATTAGGTTTGGATAGGTTTGCATGCTTGCTTTGCCTCTATAGATTTTAGAACAAGGGTGGTGAAGTAACTTTCCAAATGAGCCCGTTTTAGAGTAGAAGGGGGGAAATTCTATTCCTAGAGGTAGTATCGTTTCTTGTAAAATGATCTCTAAAGGTTGTTTATATCATATAGTAAGTGTCCTTGATTTTTAGCCTCCAAAATTCCTTTCATTAAGTTTGTCTGGTAGTAAGGGAATTTTCAGAAGTCTTTCCCGATAATCTTCCCGGTATTCCCTCCCGAATGAGAAATTGATTTTTGTATTGGCTTGTTACTGGATACATATCCAATTTCAATTCCTCCTTATCTGATGGCTCTGGCCTAATTGAAAGACTTGAATGCTCAACTCAATGATTTACTAGACAAAAGATTCATTAGAGCTAGTATTTCTCAATGGGATACTCCGGTTTTGTTTGTCAATAAGAAGGATGGTTCTCTTAGAATATTAATATATTATCACCAACTCAATAAAGTATCTATTAAGAAAAATTATCCTCTCATTTAGATTGACGACTTGTATGATCAACTCTATGCTACAAGCTACTTTTCTAAGATTGACTTGATATCGGGGTATCACAGACATGGGGTCTAGATAAAGTCACTATGACTTCTTAGTAATGCCCTTTGGTCTCACTAATGCCCCGTCATCATTTATGGATATCATGAATAAGGTGTTTTAAAGTTACCTAGATTCATTTGTCATTTTCTTTATTGACGACATCTTGGTATATTCAAAAAATGTGGGTGAACATATGGACCATTTGAGGGTGGTGTTACAAGTGCTTAAGGAGAACCTATATTTTGTGAAGTATAGTAAATGTGAATTTTGGTTGAGGTCGGTGGAATTTCTTGGTCTTCTCATCTCTAGTGAGGTAGTTGATTTGATCCAAGGAAAATTGAGGCGGTGAAAAATTGGCCTAGACCATTGACACCAAACGACACTAGGAGTTTCTTGGGTCTAGCGGGTTATTATCGGAGGTTTGTAAATGGTTTTGCGTCCATCGCATCTCCCTTGACTAATTTTACCCAAAAGAGACATAAATTTTAGTGTTCAGAGACATGTGAGAGAAGCTTCAAAATCTTAAAAGATAGGCTTACTTCCGCTTCGGTGTTGTCTTTACTGGTGGGTATAAAGGGCTTCGTTGTGTATTGTTATGTATCCTAAGTGGGGTTAGGGTGTGTTCTTATGAAACATGGGCAAGTAATATCTTGTGCTTCTAGGAAACTTAAGGTACATGAGAGGAACTATACGACACATGATCTTTAGTTAGCGGCCATTTTATTTGCCTTGAAAATATAGAGAGATTACTTGTATGGTATTCATGTATGTAACATTTCGAAAATCCAAGACGAATCTTAAATCCTTACATAGGATCCATGGGGTATAAACACTGTTTTAAGACTTATAGTAATGAATATAGGTCATTCAGGAAGTTTAGAAACTAAACATCCATGAACGTCCATGACGTTTGAACACTATTTATAAGGGATACTAGCGTACCTTAGTCTATTTGTCTAGCTTTTATAAGTCAGAAATCCATGAATATTGGTGGAAGGGTAGTTAATAGGTGTTTAAGATGATTCGTGGTAGAAACATCCGGATACAACTCCCCAAGGACTAACCAAGGGCACTTGAGGAGGACCCTAGCATGTAGAAGGCAACACTGCTTGGGAAATGTGCAAACCACGAAAGCCAAGGAATGGCTCGTGTGTGTATCGACAGGGCATCGATGCAAACCGTCATCCCACACTTACCCAAAATGGTTAATCCCTCGCCTTCACAAGTATCTGACCAAAACGACGAGTGTGCAGGACGGAGGGGGCCCAAGTCGTTGACTCACAAACAGGCCGTCGATGGGGTTCCGTCTATAAGGGTCAAAAGTTTCTGCACATTTTCAGTAAGTTTAATTTAGTTAGTTAAGTTATTAATTAGGGGTTTAGGGGAATATGATTAATTTAATTAAGCCCCAATATAAAGACCCCCAACCCTCATTAGTCTACACGTACCTCAAAAAAAAAACTTTCTTCCTTCTCTCTTCTTTCTCTCTCTATTTTGAAGACACCACTGAACAAAAGCCAGGGGAGGTTTTGGGGTCTGAAAAGGAATAATTTCACCATCCATTCTTCCCCAAACGTTGAGGTATGGGATCTAATTCACCTTTGAGACTTCTTTCCTCAAAGGGCTCCTTCAAAGTATTTCTAGAAGTTGTATTTTCAATTGGGTTTCATTTAATTACGAATTTGATGTTATGAACTGATTTGTTTATTTTTTATTTAGTATAATTTATTGATTAACATGTAATTCAACTTTATATGATAATTTGTGATGGTTTGATCTAATAGAAGGGCATGGTCCTTAACTCTTAACCCTTAACCCTAGGTTTGATCATGATGTAAATTGGGTTGTGATTGATTCAATTGACTTGATTATTGGTTAATTCACTATTAGATGATGTTGTTACACTAATCAGGAGAAAATTAGGCTGATATTTAGCCTTTCATACTAGTTTTTGAGAAGTGATCTAGGTTATGAGAATTGGCCTTTGTATCTTTTCTTAAGCTTTTATTTAGTATTGAATTATGGTGTAGTAACACTTCTACTCTTGTTATCATGTTGATTATTGAATTATGATGTGGTACATCTAATTTTGATTTAATTAAGGGTTTATGGTAAGGCCTAAATTATTATCTACGAAGGAGACTGGTAAGTCTTATGATCTCTATCTTTACTTTCAATTGTGATTAATTGTGGTTAAGTCATGATGTTATATCTGAGTACTCCTTGTATTAGGATTGATAGGGTGGTATGATGTCGAATTGAAATGTCTTGACTTTGTTGTGAGGGTTATTAAGGTGTATGTGTTATAAGGATGGTTATGACTATCAATGTGCATTATGATTATATTAAATGCTAATGTGCTAACTAACTTATATAAATTATAATGAAAGGAGTTATACTTATACAATTCTTATTGAGATATTGATGATGATGATTATACAAGGGGTAGACCCTAATGACCTAAACTAAGCTATGATTAATAATTAAAGGCTTAAAGACATTTCAAAAAGGGACTGTAACTTAGCACCGAGTGAACAAGATTGAGGAGTGTCCCTTCCCACATAGGGAAGGTAAGAGAAATAACGTACTCTTGTTTGTAGACTGCAACACATGGAGCAAAAAAAGAGGTGCCCAACTATATCTACTATTTCATGAAGTATGTTGCCCCCATAAGAATACTAGCTAGTGTATCCGCGTAGTCGTTATGTTTTATGTTTTGGTACTATCATGGAAAGTAGTCTGCCTTTTTTCGGTGTAGGGTTTTATGACACCGGATTCCACACTAGCTCATGTGGTCTATGTCGGTTAGAGCAACATATTCCCAAAATGTAAAATGATTTAAAGATTGAACTCTAACTAGGATAACCTAAGGGGTTTAGATTACTCTAGGTAGGGGTATAGGACTCTACCTAAGCATTGCACTAGTTAGCCTTGTTGGGAGTCATAAGAGGATGTTCTTATGTATTTTTATGTTTATGATGATATATGACATGTATATGATGAACTTGCACATTGTTAATACTATATGTTGGTTAGTTCACTTATGAGTATGTGTTGGGTTATATTGTTAAAATAAGATGAAATGCATATCTAGATAGAATGTTATGTCAAGTAGGGTGTTAGTCATGATTCTTGTTGGGTTGCTTGATTAAGTTAGGTTATGGGGACTTGTATTGTCCTTGCACTTTTTTACTTGATAGAAGATCATGTGTTATTGTCTTGCTTTGTTATAATGAAATGTACTCTTATTAATGATTATTGTGAAATATGACTTGGGGAAGGAGATAATTAAGTATGTATCTATCTACCTGATATAAAGGATTGACTTTACTAGACTTGAAAGTTGTTGTATTGTGAGGAACATGCCTATAAATTAATAATTATGAAATGTTGATCGATATGATCTTGTGTGATGTGCATAATGGTTTTTAAAGGAAAAATGCATATTTTATAAAATGTCTCTTTTTAGCATATTTTGATCATATATGTGCATGTGTTCTCATACTTAGTGCTAGTGGCGTACGAACCCCATTTTCTTCCTTTTCGCAAACATTTTAGGTTCCGATTATTGAAGG
This sequence comes from Solanum pennellii, assembly GCF_001406875.1. Taxonomy (NCBI): domain Eukaryota; kingdom Viridiplantae; phylum Streptophyta; class Magnoliopsida; order Solanales; family Solanaceae; genus Solanum; species Solanum pennellii. The sequence continues at coordinate 56,229,276 of NC_028647.1, read as the reverse complement.
CTCATTCGAGACGAGTTTAAGAAGGCTTAGATATTTTCTATCATCCAAGTGGGTAAGTCCTCACTTTCTGAGGGCGATGTCAATATTTTGCATAAGGAGTTGCTTTGTTTTTCTAAGACTCTTATGTTCATTCCACTTTCATTTGAGTATGATTTGTATAAGCCTATATGTGGATCTTTTACATTGATGTAGGTCTATACCCAAATTGCTATTATCCTTTAGATGGTATGAGATGAGACAATCTTTGAGAATATTTTTTATCTTATATATGTATGTGCAATAAATGTAGAAGTCTATGTAAGGTTCCTATACGGAGGGTCTATGTATACTCGAAATATGTAATTATGTGTATGTAGAGGTCTATGTAAACCTCCAAGTAGAAGTAATAATTTTTTTGAATTTCCGCTAAATTAGACTTTTGAAAGTGATGTAAACTAATAGGCTAGTCTTAGTCCTCAAAAGAGGATGACGACGCCGATTACGTCTAAGGGTTAAACCCGGATGTGAGAATGTTGATTTGTATACCTACCACAAGAACCTTCATTTTGTGTTTACTCAAAAGTAGTTAAATATTATACAAAAAAGGTGGTTGGAATTGTTGAATGATTACAACATCACTGTTCTCTATCACCCCGACAAGGTCAATGTGGTTATGAGAATATGACCTATGTATCTTGTCTTAAGCTTTGATTTAGTACTGAAGTATGGTGTAGTGACTCTTCTAGTCTTGTTATCATGTTGATTATTGAATTATGATGTGGTACATCTAAATTGGATAAAATTGAGGGTTTATGGTAAGCCCTAAATGAGTAACTATGAAGGACACTTGGTAAGTCTTATGATCTATATCTTTACTTCAAATTGTGAGTAAATGTGGTTAAGTCATGATGTTATATTGGAGTACGCCATGAAATATCTTGACTATGTTGTGAGGTTGATTAAGGTGTATATGTCTTAAGGATAGTGATGACTATCAATGTGCGTTATTATGATATGAAATGTGAATATGGTAACCTCACTTATATGAATTGTAATGAGAGGGCTTATACAGTTCTTATTGAGTTACTGATGATACATATTATATAAGGGGCAGACCGTATGACCTAAACTAAGCTATGATTGATAGTTAAATGCTCAAAGACATTTCAAAAAGGGACTCTAGCTTAGCACCGAGTGAACTAGATTGAAGAGTGTCCCTTCAAATATAGGGAAGGTGAAACAACCTGAAAAAGGCCGTGCTAAGTAATGCCCAACATACCAAGAATGCCTAGATTATACTGGGTTCACACAGATTGCTGCGCGTGGAACTAGACCACTGAACCTATGCACCAGCCAAGCCAACCAACTTGGTGAGTTATTTAAGGAAATGTTGGGTCCAGACATGTAGGTCACCCAAATATTATGATTCACCCGTATCAGTCTTAACCGGACTTGAAAGGGGTAATCTTAAGTTTGGAGGGTCTACGAGTATAATGGTCTTTTCAAGGCTAAGGGTAGTATCGTAATTACCCTAGATATTTAATTTATTAATTAATTAATGTGAGTAATGGACAGTTCAGGTAGGGTTGATCCAGATTTTACCCTTTTCGCGAGTCAAGCTTCACCCGTATTCCATCCTGGTTGGAAGCAGTGTTAAATCTAATTAATTTATATTAATTATCTGATCTAAGTACGGAAATGATTAGTCATTTCACCTAACCCTTTAAAAAGTATTATGTTTTTAATAATAAATGGCCAGGAGTCCTAGTTTGACTAAGTCTTCAACTAAAACTCCTACTTCTACACTTACTCCCATCTCTCTCCACTCTCATTCTCACGTCTCTCCACACTCTTTCTCACTCTCACCATAAAAAAAAAGAACAAAAATTAAAGTTCATCACTCTTTAAGAACTTGTACTCTAAAACTCAAAAAAAAAAATGAAAAGTGAAATCTTTTTTCAAACGGCTTGTTCGTTTGTTTTTGTTGGAGAAGCATTTGTTTTTTTGGGGGTTGGTAGCACTTGAGATAAGGTTTTAAAGGTGTTAAACGACGAAAAAAGTATTGGTTTTCTTACTCTTAGTCCTTTTCCCAAGAGACCCCTAAGATTAAGTCGAATGGTAATCTAAAAACTAGGAATGCTTCCCTATGTATGTCCCTGTCACTAGCTCCCATCGATTGTTGTAGGTTGGGTATAATTGCTGATAGAATTTAGGAATGTTATGTGTTTTTTTTATGAATATGTTCATGTATGTATGTTTTGAATTATGTGATGATAAACGTATTCAAAATGTCTGTGCAGCCATGTTCTTTGGCATAGTTTGGAGCATGAAAATGGCATGTTAAAAACTTGTGTTTTTGTATAACATTACATGGAAATAATGCATATAATAATGTACAAAATGACTAAATAATTTTCCACAAAAATCCAACGTATATATGTTGAGAAAAAGTGGATTGAAAGGATGACCAAATTTCCAGAAATTTGGAAATTTGTCTCGGCATGGGCAATGTGGAGGATTTGGATTTTTAATTTTTTTTTAAAGGGGTGTGGTCATTAGGGATTGAACCCAAGACATCATCATATGCAATCTACTAAAAAATATATAATAAAAATGTGGTAAGAGGAATTCGAAATGGGGTAAGTCTCAAGTGAATGAATGAAAGAGGGAAAGAACTAAAAATTAAGTTGTGTGGGGATCGATCCCACAACCTCTCAGATAGGTTAGGAAGTTAGGAGAAAAATTAAAGAAAAATAAAATGTGGTTTTGGGGTATCGATCCAACAACCTGTTTTCCTCAAATGAAAAGGAAAAGAATAGAAAGAGAAATAAAAAAGAAAAAGAGAAGTATGGGCGTTGGGGCTCGACCTCGAGTTCCCAAGCCCAAAATTTGAAATCAAAAATTAGTACAGGACAAAGTGTTTCTTAAGAGATTTGAAATCGGGTTCCCTTGCCCAACTCCTTATTGATACATAAGTCTTATGTGAATAAATATTTAATGAATGCTGCCCATAGAAATCAAACTCGAGACCAGGGCTTACTTACAAGAGGCATAAGTCTTGTACCATATAATCTTTGGTAAATATGAGTCACTTAGACGGAATATGAACGAAGCCTCATGGCTTGTACATATCGATTCATAATTCCAGCGTACGTTTAACAATATGTGAACCTAAGATGTATGTGATGAAATGATGTGTCCCCAAGAGGGTTAAGTATGAGTGTGAAACACACTAAAAGGCCAAGTGCATTGGCATATGATGAAATGAACATTCCCGTAAAGGGATGAGTAATTATGAAAAAGCTAATATGCTAAAGTTAATGAATGTGGTGACTATATGATAAGAGGCTAATATGAAAGATGAGATCAATCTCAAATGAGCCTAAGTAATTGTTACAAAAAACACTACTCACTTATGAGAGTGTAAGATTAATAAAGAGACCAATCTCTAAGAAACACTCTAATGAAAGTATTGAGATTAATGCACATTTAATACTAATGATTATATGTGAAAAAATCTAATGAGCAATGATGCCCTCATGCTAGAAGCCATCTTCCATGATATGAGATATGAATGTAATGGAACTTTATAATATGAGTCACGATTCCTTCTTTCGGAAGGCATTGGTTCGTGTAATATTATGAGATTAGGCTGTCCGTTTAGGCGGAAATGTGTCTCCTTATAACTCCTAGTCTTTTAACCTATGTAGCCAACATAGGGTTCTAACAGGGTGCTTCCCAATACACACTAGCATGTTTTGGTTTCACTTTGGCTTGTGATTCCACCTCTTTTAGGTGTGGGGTAGTCACTACATTTCATGGAGCTCACATGACCTATGTCGGTTAAAGTTAAAGTTCCCAAAGAAAGAATGAGGACAACCTAATGTAATGCACACCATGAAAAGAATGATATCTAATGTGTTTGGATAGGATAATAAAGAGGTGAACTGGACTCAAGTAATGATATTTGGTCATTCTTGGTCATTGCATTGTGAACCCGATGAAAGTATTAAACAAAATCCTAGGTATATGAATGAATGAAAATGAAGTAGACATGAATGAATGAAGTAGACTCTGTGTTTTCTAAAGAAGGCTCCCAAGTTAAGGCCCCATATATTGAGCCCTCAGTTGGGAAGTCTTAATGCTAAGACCGTGATGCCAAGGTCTAATGGTATAGAATGAATGATATATGATATATGTCTGTGCTATATTAACTATGTTATGTGTTACATGCAATTTGAAAAGAATGAAAATGCATGTTACTCTCATAGCATGACTTTTCTAATCTTATTTTGCAAGTTCAACTGACTTGGCTTTCCATAATTCATACCGTCGGGAGAGAGATATTCTTAATCATGCATGTCCTTCGTGTTTTCTTCCATCACCCATACTTTGTACAAGTTTGTACTAATCTCATACATTCCTTTACTTTTAGGTGCATGTACGCTGGACTTTAGGGCTTACGAGACTACGTTGACACTATCCAGACGTGGAGCATTCATCTGGACCTTGTAGAACCTCATGGTTTAGAGGATATTTATCTTTTATATTCTACCTTAGATGTAGGCATGATCTAGAGGAGGATGTTTTACTAGCGTTTCTTTCTTACTTATTTTAGAGGATATATTGGTGCCATTTTGGAAACTTTATATTTATGCAGTTATGAACTATTTTTCTTCATTGGAATATCTCATTATTAGATGGTTTTTGTGAACTAATGTGATATAATATAATTCTTATTATGAAGTCTTTGTATACTTCGAAGCAACAAAGGTTTTAAATTTTTTGCTAAAATTAACCTATACGATGTAATGATGACGTATATAGGCTTGTCTGCGACCTCCGAGAGGTTAACGATGCCGGTTTCGACTAGGTTCTAGATCCGTATCGTGACAGAAGGTAGTAGCACTAAAGTACTCTTGATATTGGACTCTACAATGCATGGTGAATAAAGAGGGTCCCAACTATATCTCCTAGTTCTTGAGCAATGTTGCCCCCACAGGAATACTAGCTAGTGGATCCACATAGTCGCTATGTTTTATGTTTTGGTACTACATTGGTAAGTAATCCACCTTATTATGGTTTTGGTTTTTACGACACCGGATTCCACACTAGATCATGTGGTCTATGACGGTAAGAGTAAGACGTTCCAAAAAAGTAAAGTGAATTAAACGATTAAACTCTAACTAGGATAACCTAAGGGTAATAGCTTAGTCTAGGCAGGGGTATGGGACTCTACCTATGCATTTCACTAGTTAGTCTTGAGGGGAGTCATAGGAGGACTTTCTTATGTATATTTATGTTTATGATTATATGTGACATGTATATGATAAACTTGCACATTCTTAATACTATATTTTGTTAGCTAACTTTGAGTATGTGTCGAGTTATATTGTTAAAATAAGATGAAATGTATATCTGGATGACATGTTTTGTGAATTAGGGTGTAAGTCATGATTCTTGTTAGGTTGCTTGATTAAGTTTGGTTATGGGCCTTGCTTGGTCATTCCACTTTTTGACTTGATAGGAGTTCATGTGTAATTGTCTTGCTTTGTCATAATGAAATGTACTCTTATTCATGATTATTGTTAACTATGACTTGGGGAAGGAGTTAATTGTGTATGTTTCTAGATACATGATATGAAGGATTGACTTGGCTAGACTTGAAAGTTGTTGTATTGTGAGAAACATACCTATGACTTAATAATTATGAAATGTTGATTGGTATGCTCTTCTTAGATGTGCATAATGGTTTTTAAGGGAAAAATGCATATTTTATAAAATGTCCCTTATTAGTAGATTTTTAATCATATATGTGCATGTGGTCTCATACTTAGTACAAGTGTCGTACTAACCCCATTTTCTTCCTTTTACCCAAACAATTTAGGTTTCAGTTGTTGAAGGCTCATTCGAGACGACATGAAAAAGGCTTGGATATTCTCTATAATCCAAGTGGGTAGGTCCTCACATTCATATGGCAATGCCAATATGATGCTTAAGGAGTTGCTTTTTTTTTTTCTAAGACTATTTTGTTCATTCCACATTCATTTGAGTACGATTTCTATTAGCCTACATGAGGTTCCTTTAGATTGATGTAGGGCTATTCCCAAATTTCTATGATCATTTAGATGGTGTGAGATGAGAAAATTTTTGACAAATTTTTTTTATCTTATACATGTATGTGAAATAAAAGTAGAAGGATATGTAACCTTCCTATACGAAGGGTCTATGTATACTCGATATATTTAATTATGTGTATATAGAGGTCTATGTAAACCCCCAAGTAGAAGTAATTAAAGTATTAAATTTTAAGAAAATTTCGACTTATGAATGTGATGAGGTAAACTAAGAGGGTAGTCTTAGTCCTCAAAAAGGAAGACAATGCCAATTACATCTAGGGGGTAAACCCGGATATGACAATGTTGATGTGTATACCGGCCACAAGAACCTTCATTATGTGTTTAGTCAAAAGTAGTTAAATATTCGACAAAGAAAGTGGTTGAAATTGTTGAAAAATTACAACATGAGTGTTCTCTATCACCCCATCAAGGTCAATGTAGTCGTGGATGCTCTAAGTCGTATGACCATGGGTAGTGTGTCTCATGTAGAGGAATCCAAGAAAGACCTAGTGACAGAGGTTAATATGTTGGTTAGATTGGGTGTTAGGTATGAAGATTCTCCTAATTGTTGTTTTATGGTCCATCATAACTCCGAGTAATCATTGGTGTTTGAGGTAATGTGCAAACAACACCTTGATCAACCGTTGATAGAATTGAAGGAATCGGTTCTTGGTAAGCTTAATGAGTCATTCTCCTTCGGGGGATTGTTTCTTGAGGTATCAATGAAGATATGTGTTCCCAATGTAAATGGTTTGAGGAACCGGATCCTTGAGGAATCCCATGGGTATCGTTACTTCATTCATCCGAGTTTGACAAAGATGTACCATGACCTTAGGAAAGTGTTTTGTAAGAAGGTTTGAAAAATAACATAGCGGAATTTGTTGCAAAGTTTCCAAATTGTAAATAAGTGAAAGTCGAACATCAATATCCCAGTGGTTTAATACAAGAAATCCAAATTTCTACTTGGAAGTAGAAAGACATCAATATGGATTTTGTGGTAGGTTTTCCTTTAGCACAAAAGCAACATGACTTTATATAGGTAGTTGTGGATAGGTTGACGAAATCCGTTGGTTTCATTCGTTTCAAGTCTACTTATTTGGCAGAAGATTATGCAATGCTATTCATATATTAGATTTTGTTTCACCATGGTATTCCCTTATCCAACATATTGGATAGGGGTGCACACTTCACATCTAGGATTTAAAGATCATTCCAAGAAGGGTTGGGTACCAAGGTGAAGTTAAGCACCTCTTTTCATCCTGAAACGGATGTCAAGCGGAGCATACTATTCAAACCCTTGAAGATGTGCTTAGACCTTCTGTCACTTATTTTAAGGGATATTTTGATAAGAATTTGACTTGGAGTTTGCTTAAAAGAATAGTTTCCATTCATCCATATCCATGGATCTTTACGAAGCCTTGTATGGTAGGAGATGCAGATCTCCAATTTGATGGTTTGAAGTGAGTGAATATTCACTTTTGGGTCCCGATTTAATTATAAAACCTTGGAGAAGGTTCATATCATAAGGAACCAGTTGCCAATAGCCTATAGTCAACAAAAGTCTTATGCCGATCATAAGATAAGGGATTTTGAGTTTGAAAAAGGTGATGAGATGTAGTTAAAAATTTCACCTCATTATGTGTGTCCCTATGAAATCTTATAAAGGGATGGTAAGGTTGCCTATGATCTAAGGTTTCCTAGTGAATTTGCTTCAGTTCATCCGGTTTTCCATGTTTCTATGCTTAAGAAGTGTATCGTTGATCCATTGTATATTCTTCCTATTGAGCGTCTTGGTGTGAAGGATAACCTCTTTTATAAGGAGGTTCTTGTTCAAATCCTTGATAGGCATGTAATGAAATTGAGGAACAAAGAGGTGGCTTCCGTAAAAATGTTATGGAAGAATCACCTAGTTGAGGGTGCAACATAGGAGGCCGAGGCCGACGTGAAGTCCCGTTACCCTCATCTATTTAATAACTAAGGTTAGTCCTTCATATTAATAGTAAAATTCATGACTAAAATTGAACTTTATTGATTTTTGCTAGAGTTTTGCAAATATATGTATTTTTGGTGTCATTACAGTAAGTTATAGTGAAATGTACTTTTGACTTGAAAATGTTGATTTGCCTTGTTTTGAGTTATCTTGTTCATTTTGATATGGTGAGTGTTTATTAAATGATAAGTAGCATGTTGGTACGTTGAGTTTTTGAAAAAAAATTGACTCATATATGATATGTTGAACTCTTGTTGTTGTGAGAAGAATATTCCTCATAATTTTATGTTGAACCTTATGTGTGGTATTTGAAGTTTTAAATTGCCTTTTGTACATGATATTATTCATGTGGTAACTCATGTTGTATGTATTGTTGTTGGTGGGGCTGCTAGTCTTGATTCTATTACTTCCTTTCTAAGATTTTACTGTCATTCGGGGAGAATGTTCGTAAGGGGGGATAAGGTAACACTTTGAAAATCGAAGACGTGTTTAGAAGCCTAAAATAAGTTTCAAGAGGTTTAAAAATTTATTTAAGGTATATTTTAATGTATATAAGTCATTTAGGAAATTTAAAAGTCAAAACCTCCAAGAACGTTCATGACGTCCGGAAACTAGTTGAATGAGGTACTAGGTGCCTTAGCCTATTTGACTAGCTTTTAGGAGTCGAAAAGTAGTGAATTTTGGTGGAAGTGTATCTAACACGTATTAGAGTTAATTCATAGTTGAAACGTCTGGGCACGACTAACCAAGGACTATCCAAGGTCCCTTGACGAGGATCCTTGCTTATGGGGTCAAAGGAATGCCCAAAGCTGTGTATTCCACGACTTGTACTCGACAATCCGTGTATCAATCGACGGGGTTTCGATTACATCGGAGATAAAAACTTAGTAATTTTCATCCGGTCTTGTTTTTGACCAGTCTCTGATCAAAATGACGGACGAACAAGAAGGAGGGTCGAGTGGCGGTTGTCTCACAGACGGACTGTTGGTGGGGGTTTCGTCTATGAGGGCTGAGTTGCAGCACTTTTTAAGTTGATTTCAATTAATTAATTATGGGGTTAGTTAATCAGTTGGGGGTAATGGTAGGTCGAAATAATTTAATTAACCACCTACATAAAGCCCCTAAGCTAATTAGACTAACCTAAGCTCTCATAATTCCCAAACCCAAAACTCTCTTTCTATTCTCTTCTTTCTCTCTCAAGTTGAAGAACTCCATTGAAGACCAAGCTAGGGGTGGGTTCAACGGATTAAAAGGGTCGTATTTCTCCATCAATCTTCATTAATTAGTAAGGTATGGGATTCCATTGACCTTTGAGACCTCTTTCCTCAAAGGGTTCCATCAAATTGATTTCAAAACTTGGGTTTTCATGTGGGTCTTTCCAATCTCGAAACTAATCTTGTGAATTTCTTTGTTTATGATTTATTTGAGCTATTATGAATATATAAACATTTATTTTAACTAGATTACGTTATTTCTTGATTGATTGGTCTAGTTTGTAGAACCTGACCTTTACCCCTTAACCCTAGGTTGTGATCTTGATATGAATTGTCTAGTGTTGGTTCAATTGTCTTGGTTATTGGTCGAATTACTATACTATGATGTTATTGTATCTATTATGAATATATTAAGATTAATTTTTGTGATTTAGTGATTCAATTAATTTTGTTTTCATGTTGGTTATTGATTTATGATGATTTTATACCCTCATAGGTTTGAGTTAAGGGTTTATGGTATGACCTTAATGATTGATTATCAAGGAGACTTTGTAAATATTTTTATCCGTACTCATTACTTCAATTGTGGTTGCTTGAGATTGAGTGATTATGTTGCATTGAAGTATACCTTGTATTAGGATTAATAGGGTTGGTATGATGTTGAATTGAAATGTCTTGACTATGGTTTGTGAGGCGTTGGATAAGATGTAAATGTTATAAGCATGGTGATGATTTACCAATGTGCCTCATTATGAAGTGATATGTAAATGTGCTAACCTCACTTATATGAAGTGTAATGAAAGAACTATACTTATGCCATTTTTTTAAGCTATGATTATTATGATTATACAAGGGATAAACCCTCTGATATACACTAATCTTGATGATTAATGAAGACATTAAAGACATTTCAAAAGGGACTTCACTTAGGAGTGAGTGAACTTAACAATGGGAGGTTCTGACTTTCCATAGATGAAGATTCACCCTATAGTTCCAATGAGGTGTTGACTACCCAATTAGGGATATTCATCGTACGGATTCCCATTATATTAGGCTCTGATTTCCATGTGTAATGTAGAGTTTTCAGTCGTATCTCTTAGTTATTGAACTATGTTTTCCCCATAGGAAGATTAGCTAGTGGATCCACATAGAAAGCTACATTTTATTTGTAAACTTGTAGACCACCTTCCATTGGTGTAAGGTTTCCTAACATTAGTTAAGGCAAGTGTTCCTTAAACTAAAATTAAGTAATGAGGTACAAACCAACTAGGGTGACCTAAAAGGTTTGACGTAGCGTAGGTAGGGGTATGGGACTCTACCTTTAATACCTCGAAAATAGGATAGGTAGATCTAGACCCTAACATGGTTTTCATGATGTTCTAAGATTCTAAAGTTGTCTGAAATGTGGTAATGAGGCAGTATCTAGAGTTTAAGGTTCATTGGACGTCAAACGTCAAGGGACGACTAAGACGTTGGACGACTAAGTCACCAATGTGCCTCATATGTGGTTATGTGCTTTTATATGTGTTTCATGAGATTACGAGGTAATTATATGATTTATTATAGTATGTATAGGCTGTGTGTCATGTTTCATGAAGTTTGGATAACAAACGTCAGAGAATGTCCATGACGTTTTAAAGGTTTGCATTAAAACGACCTTGTGTGTCTTAGCATGTTTTATTGAGTTTTACGTGTTCGTTCAAGATAAAATTCATGTGGGAGGTCCTAAACTCATATACTAACCTATTTAGGTTGGAAACGTCTGGCTGAATGTCCCAAAGAACCAACTAAGGGTCCTAGATGAAGGACCCTTCTTACGAGCTAAGGCTATCTAGACGAGGACCCAAACGACTGAGGCAAACGACGGCTCGTGGGACTGTCGATGCCTCGTCAATTGTTTTCGTGTTCAATACTTAGCATAGGGAGTTCAATCTCCAAAAGTAAAGTCTTTGAACCAAATGACAAGAGTACAAGACGATCTGTTTGTGGATAAAATGGTCCGTCGACTGCCAACCGTCGATAGTACTAGTTTCCTGCGTGCAGTCATTGTTAACATAGGGGTGAAGTTGTAAATTCACCCTATATGGAAGTAATACATAGGGAGGTTAATTAGGGGTCTTTTTATTTTTTAAAACCTTTTTATAAGTCTTTAACACTTAGAAGATTTCATTCTTCAAAATCAAGACTCAAATTCCCTTAGAAATTCTCTAGAACTCAATTTGAGTCAAAACTCAAGGAAGAGATTGGATTGGAGATCCCAGTGTAGAGTCTTCATCAAATTGGTGGACTAGATTTATTGAGGTATGGTTTTTGATTTTTGAAACTCTATTCATCAAGGAGACCAACATTCAAAGCAGTTTTCTAAAGTTTTCAAAGATGAATTGTCTAATTTCATGATCTATCCATAGGTTTTTGCATTAATGGTTTTGAATCATTATATATTGATTGAATTTTTTAATTAAATTATTATAAATCAATTAACTGATACCCATGTAATTGATGAACCGTATTATTTTACTACTTTATGGGTTAAGTGATTTAGACTTAATGCTTATGAATTCTACTGTAGTTTTCAATGGGCTATTGATTAAAGTAATAATTGTATTGAATAGATATCTAGGTTTCATTATATTGATTAATCTATGTTGAATTTACGTAAAATCATTGAATATCATAGTTTATGTATTCAATTATTGGTTATGGCCATGGGTAAGGTCCTTATGATATTGAATTGGATGATTTAGTATTGGATTGAAGTATTGAGAATGTATTGGTGGTACGATTCCCTAATTCTCTTTATTTTATATAAATTACTTTAATTATGTTGTGATTGGTATGGTCCAATTATGGGGGCGGTGTTATGTTCTTTACTTTCTATTGATGTGGCCTTGTATGCATTACATTATGTATTATGTTGATCATGGCCTTGTCGACAACTACTTGAAGTACTATGATGATTCATGTAGTTGATTTATGTGAAGTATGAGCATATCTATCTATATATGATTAAATGAAAGTATGAGTTCTTCTACTGTTGTTAAGTGATCATGTTAGACTATGACTACGTGCTTATATATATAGTCATAGATTTGATGCATGATTGTTCTAACTTGAATATATGAGTTGTGGTGGTTATATTGATGATGTTATATTAAGGTATATGATGACATAAAAATGGTAAGGGTTATTTATAAGTGTTTCAAAGAATGATATGTTATATGTGATAATGTAAAGAATGTTGCATCTTGTTTTGGTAGACTTGTGTTCCTTACTTGATACATATATGAATTATATGTGGATATGAGATGTCTTGACTACGAAGGAATAGTGCACCCCTGTCATCTATGAATGAATAATATGTGAGACATTAAATAATTTTAAGAAGGTCATGTACGTGGAAATAGTTATGTTATGAATTTGAATTCGAAGAGATGAATGGTATCCTTCATGTAAAGGATGATGGACTTGGGTTTAATTGTTTAGAACAACATCATATCATCCTTAGTAAACTCATAATGATCTATCTTAGTCGCAACAGAAAGGTATCCATAGTGGACCTCTTTGGTAGGGTGAATGTCATTGGGTTATGAACTAGTTATGGAACCCTTTGTATGATGATTTTAAATATCAATTACTCTATGAGAACAAAGGCTAGCACCGAGTGATTATATCATGGAATGTAGCTCTCCTTGAGAAGGAGACTAGAGTACAATGTTGCTTTACTTGAGAATGAGACTAGAGCGCATAAAAGCTCTTTATATTCCTTAACCATGTGCCTACATGGGATTTGTCCTAGTTCTACCCTAGTCAAATAGAACACCCTCATCGAAGTAGGTTAGAACTCCAGATTCCATGTCTAGCTATTTTGGTCTATGTCAGTTATTGACTATTTTAATCATATGGAGTACCTACTAGTATTAGAGAAGTTCTATCATGTTTATGTGGTGGTATAACACACTATCTAAATATCCAACAATAGGATTTGAAGGTGTTAGTTAGAGTCCCTAGCTCTTGTCCAAGACCATTACTTGAATGTATCTTATGTGATTAATGAATCTTAAATGAACTAATGAATGTAATGGCTTAAGTTAATGAGGCATGTTAAATGAATAAGTACTTATCTAGAATAGTTAAGGTTGTCTAGTTAAGGTGTGAAGGGGGCATAGAAATGGTCACTTGTTGTCTTACCTAGATAAGTCTTAAGAATGACTCTAGTTAGGGACTATAGTTGATTATGTGGACATGTTCTAAGCTTTAGGTAGTCTTAGTGATTATTTAGGTAATCTTGGAGAATATTAATCACGGACTTTATCTCTTCATTAAATTAAGTATTTTTTGATAGCCTTTGGAAGGAGAATGTCATATTATCAATGTGTTGATGTATTAAGTGAGAATGATAATATCTTGGGTAGTGTATATGGGAAGTTGCTTCACAAGTCACTCAAGTGAGACTTGGAGTCACCTTAGGTAGAAGGATCTCGTGTTCATGTTATTGGTGTCTTGTAATTGTGTGTTGATCTCATTATAGATGGTCTGAAGTATCATTTAGGTGTGCCTAGACAAGTTGTGTAGGCGGTCTTTATTTGTATAACTTAAAAGAGTCTTAGGATAGCTTTTACTTAGAGGATTGCATGCTAGAAAGTACCCCTTGTAAAGTTGAGAAACTTTACTGTAATAGTGAAATTATTTCAATGTAAATTATCATGAGTCCATTATTATGTTGCTAAAAATGTACTGAATTTCTTAAATGTTATCCTATATGTTCTAAGGTGTTGAATGTTATCTTATTCTTATGATATGTTATTTTAATTAAAAAGATGCATATTTTTAATAAATGTCCATTTTCATGATTTTATGCATTATGCCATACTTAGTACATATGCTTGTACTAATTCCATGCTTTTATCTATCTCTATGGGTGTTGGTAGGTGAGGAACATTTGGGAAGCAAGACTTGGATTGCAGCATCATTCAAGTGAAGTTGAAGTATGTCCTCATTTGACTCGAGGTCATGGATGTCTTATAAATAGTTTTTGAAGTATTATAATAGACTAAGTGTTTGTATACTCATATTGTATGGGTTGTGTCCCAAAGGACTCTCATTTCTATGATTTATGAAATGAGACTTAGTAGTTCCTATAAGTTTTATATGAAACATATTTTTAAAGACTTATAGAATATTTATGAAATATTTTAATTTCACACTACTTTTCATATGTTTATATGCGATGAACGATACAGAAGGGCTTGTACAAGACCTTTGAGAGGTCAAGTACGCTGGTTACATTCCTAGAATGCCATATATTCTAGAGTGTAGTTTCAGGATGTCAAAAGCATTGTATTAAAGAATAGGTTATGAAAGTGGTCATAAGAATCAAAAAGTATCATTAAGTCACGTCTAGTAGAGTCTTGATCATCGATGTGAGTCGCAACACATCTATGGGCGAGAGGCTATAGGACGATAGAGTTTCCCTTTTTCTACTCTTATGCTATGTCGTAGAGTACAAGTTATGACTACTCTTTTCTTATGGGTTTCTTTGTGTTTCTAGGAAGATTAACACGTGGAGGACACCGACTAGGAGAGTTGAGGAGAATTATTTGAATGAGGAGATTCGTACTCCATTTGAGCAAGTTCCTCAAGATGCTGAAGGTGATGAAGTCCTTACTGTGGGTGTAGGTAATAATGTTCCGGTTGTTCCCCTGTATTGACTATAGAGATATTAGAGAGGCTTTACTTGCTTTAGACCGAGCTTTGACTACCCATGTGAATATGGGTATTGCACTTAGAGTGAATGTTGTGGAGATCACTATGACCTCTTGTTTTAGAGAATTTGTGAGGATGAATGTTCCTATTTTTCTTGGCTCTAAGGTGGGAGAGGATCTTTAAGAGTTCCTAGATGGAGTGTATAAGGTGTTGAGTGTTATGGGGGTGACTTCTAGGGAAAAGGGGGAGTTGTCTTCGTATCAATTGAGGGAGGTTACTCACGTTTGTTACCCTCAATGTAAAGATAATAGGCCGGGGTGAGTCGGGTCCTATATAGTGGGAGGAGCTTGAAGAAACTTTTATAGGAAAGTACTTTCTCATGTGAGGAGGAAGGTGAATATTTGGAGGTTCATTGAAATTATTCAAGTTAAGGGGAATATTGAAGAACACAAACTAAGGAGAGGTGCAAGGATTTTGAATAGGAGCATGAGGGATTGAAGAAGGGCAAAGTCAATAAGCAAGGTCGACCTATATTTAAGAAGAGAGCCCCAAATCAAGATGGAGCTAGTGTTTCAAAAGATATGCTTGGGATAGGTAGTAATTTTCAATTTGTGAAACCTACTTGTTCTACATGTAGGAACAGGCACTATGGGGTGTTTCTAGTTGGTGGGAAATTCTTTGGGTGTGGTAAGTATGTACATAAGGTGAGATATTGTGCTACCATTGCGACTAGAGGAAGGAAGGCCAAGAAAGTTCCTCCAAAAACATTGGGTGATAATGATGATAAGTCGTTGTATCTCTTTAGTGATATGAATTTGTTTGTTGGTAGGGAAGTATGGTGAGTAAAGGAGTTTTGATTGTTTGTCTCATCTCTTCTATTCAACTCAAGCTTGAGAGTAGAAAGTCTTAGAAGTATGTTGCATGTGCATTGTCTTTTGGGGTCTTGTTGAAATTGAGTTTCATTGATTCCTTGCATTTTGCATTCCATGAAGTTATTATTATATTAAAAGATGTGTTTATGTGATTTTATCTTGAATATATTAGCGTGTTTACATCAAGAATTCCCTAAAAGTTGCATTTTTGAAAAATGTTTAAAAATTCACTCTAAAGGGCTGCCAAGAATTTTTGTTCACTTTGAAAATTTTAAGAAATTAACTTATTTATTCATTGGTATAAAATGATTGTAATGTTGTTATAACTGATGTATATGAGCATTATATTTAATCTAAAATGAGTTTTTTTATTTGGAATGAAGGATGTGAGTTTTATGGCATAATGAGTAGTAGAATTTATTCTTGTTTCTTGTTGTGGTGTGATGCTCTTGATTATGTGAAATTTATGTTTTCGTCGGTTTTATACAGTATGGTCATAAGATTTTAACTGAACCTTTATTGTGGAAGTGTTTGGACAGTGGCAAGTGTCATTTGAAGAAGAATATTGTCCAAGTGGGAGACAATGTAATATCTCAAAAATTAAATAGGTGAAGCTAGAGACTAACATGGTTGTAATGATGGTATAAGTTCTTAAAGTGGTATATAATGTGGTATTGAGGCAGTGTTTAGAGTTTTAGGTGCATTGGATGTCAAACGTTAAGGGACGACCAAGACGTTTGACGACTAACTCACCTAGGTGCCCATATGTAGTTATGTGCTTGTATGTGTGTTTCATGAGCTTATGAGCTCATTATATGAGTTATTATAGTGTTTATAGGCAGTGTGTCAAGTTTCGTGATGTTTGGAGGTCAAACGTCCAAGAACGTCTATGACGTTCAAAAAGTTTGCCTTACAACGTCCTTGTGTGTCTTGGCATGTTTTACTTAATTTTACGTGTTTGATTTGAATGAAATTCATGTGAGGGGTCCTAAAATTACGTAATAACTTATTCGGGTTGGAAACGTTTGGTGAAAGTCCCGAAGGATCAACCAAGGGTCCTTGAGGAAGGACCCTTCTCAAGACCCAAGGCTATCTAGACCAGGCCCCAAAAGACCGAGGAAAACGACGGATTATTAGACAGTTGACGCACCGTCGATGGTTGTATGGGTCAAGACTTATCCTAGGGATCTCAAGTTCCCAAAGGAAAGTCTTTGAACCAAATGAGGGGAGGACAGGACGGTCCGTTTGTGGACAAACGGTCCATTGACTGCAAAGCGTCGATCGTAATTGTTTCCTGCGTGAAGTCACTGTTTAGTTAGGGGTGAAGTTGTAAATTAACCCTACGTCCAAGTAAGATTTTTGAAGGTTACTTAAGGGTATTTTGGGTGTTTTAAAGATGTTTATAAGTCTTTAAAACTTAGAAGTTTTCATTTTTCAAAATCAAAACCCAAATTCCCTTAGAAATTCTCTAAAACTCAATTGGAGCCAAAACTCAAAGAAGAGATTGGATTGGAGATTTGAGTGGTGATTCTTACTCAACTTCGTGGACTAGCTTTATTGAGGTATGGTTTTGATCCTTGAAACACTATTCATCAGGTAGTTCAAATTTCAAAGAAGTTTTCTAAAGTTTACAAAGATGAATTGTCCAATTTCATGATCTATCTATGGGTTCTTGCTTAAAAGGTTTTAAAGCATTATATGATTGAATTGTTGTTAATTAGATGATTTAAACTCAATTAACCTATAAACTCATGTAATTGATGAACCCTAGTTTTTGACTACTCTATGGGTTAAGTGATTTGGACTTAATGCTTATAAATTATAGTGTAGTTTCCTATGCGCTATTGATTGATGAATAATTGTATTTAATTGATATCAAGGTTGTATTAGATTGAGGAATCCATATTTAATTGACCTCATTTCATTAAATATCAAAATTTATGTATTGAATTATTTGTTATGGTCATGGGTAAGGGCCTTATGATATTGAAATGGATGATTTAACATTGTATTGAAGAATTGAGAAAGGATTGGTGGTACGCTGCCCTAATTCTCTTTATTGTATGTTAAGTGGACTTCAATTATGTTGTTATTGGTATGGTACACTAATGGTCGAAGTGCTATGTCCTTCACTTGCAATTGATGTGTCCTTGTCGGTGTTACTTTATGCATTATGATGATCATGGCCTTGTTGGCAACTACTGGAAATACTATGATTATTTGTGTAGTTGATTTATGAAAAGTATGATAATATATATCTACATGTGACTAAGTGAAAGTATGAGTAATTCTATTGTTGTTAGGTTATCAAGTTAGACTATGACTTTATGCTTATATGTGTAGTCATAGAGTTGATGCATGATTGTTCATATTTGACTATATGAGCTGTGATGGTTAACTTGATTATATTTTAGTAAGGTATTGGATTACATAATTATGATAAGGGTCATTTCTAAGTTCTTCAATGAATGATATCTTATATGTGATAAAGTAAAAAATGTTGTGTCTTGTTTTAGTATACTTGTTACCCTTAATTGATACATGTGTGAATGATATGTGCATATGAGATGTCATGAATAGGTAGGCATAGTGCACCCTTGTCATATATGAATGAATGATATGTGATACCTTAAAAGAAGTTAAGAATGTCATGTACGTGGAAAAGGTTATGTTATGAATTTGAAGTCGAAGAGTCGTAATGGTATCCATCATGTAAAGGATGATGGACTTAGGGTTGACGTAACGCCCAAAATGAGTTATATATTTATGTTATTAGTTGGTTTGTGAAGTTTGGTTAATTTTGGAGGTCAAACGTCCAATAACGTCCATACCGTTCGCAAAGTGTGCCTTAGAGAGATCTTGTGTGCCTTGATGTGTTTGAGTGAGTTTTACGTGTTCGTTTTAATCGAAATTTATGTGGTATGTTCCTAAGACATATGATACAATGTTTAGCGGTTTAAAGTCCGGGAATGACCCAATCTAGGACCCACAAGGGGCCCTAGAGAAGGGCCCGATACTTGGACCCAAACTGCCTTGGCAGTGTCCAACCAACATGACCAAACGAAGGCCACTAGTTCAACCAACGGCCCGTAGAATTTGTCCGTTGATTGGACGTGAAAGTCCTGCATATTTGGAATCTTCAGGATCAATAAACGAACCACCACTAAAGGACTGGAGATGGACAAACGGTATGTTGGTTGGTCCTGTTTGTGCTGCCAACAAAAGTTGTTAAGAGGCTGCCTATGCTTGGGGTGTTTGGTAAATTCACTCCAAGTCCTTTAAGGATCTTGGACTTTTATTTTAGGATTTATTAGGTATATTTAAAGTTTTTTAAACACTTATACCTAATTTTAGACCTCATTTTATAAAACCCAAAACCCCTCTCCCTTAGAACTCTACCTCAAACTCCATAGAAGCTAGAAGTCAACAAGGAGCTAGGAGGGTTGTTGGTGGTCAAGTTCTTCATAAAAATCAGTGGGTTTTCTCTTTTCTAATGTATTAAGTCATCATTTAACTCTCTTCCATTCAAAGATCGCTTTCTACTAGATTTCAAAAAGAGTTCTTCAACGCTAGTTTCTTCTATCTTTAACTCTAACTATGGGTCTTGTATGAAATCATTTCTAATGATTCAAAAATGATGTTTCTAATGTTAGTTGATGATTTTATTTCTAAAACTTCAATCAAATCATACTTAATTTTTTTTATTCAAATTGTGGCTTAAGAAATGGGTCAAATCAGCATAAATTATTAGACATTGATCATTGGTTTCTTATAGTTGATATTGTTGTTTAGCCACTGCCCTAAGGGCTGCATTATGATGTAATTTTGAGTAAAATGTTATAGGTGATTGAAGCTTGGATAAAAGGGTCAGTTGGTTATGTTGTTAAGCTTTAACTTTGAAATGCTCTTGAGTGGTACTGTCCACCTTCTTGGTGGCGGTGTTTACTTGAATAGTATGAATGTGAAATACTTGTTTATTGTGAATGGAACCATGAAGGCATAGTATTTTAACAAAAATGGAAATGAAGTTGTACTTCTAAATGTGTTTATGAAGCTTCGTATGAAAAGTGTGCTATGGATTATGTCTAAATGACTTATATGATTATGTAAAGGATTTTAAAGTGTGTTTTTGAATCAAATGTAATTTAAATGATAATTATGTGCAAGGTGTGATCACATGTACACACACTCACACATAAATGAATTAATGAATGGAGGTATGTTAAGTCAAAAAGGGGAATTTTGTGGTGAACACTCATTGTGAGTAGAGATGAAGTGTTTAGTAGCAACCTCACTATTCCCAAGAGCTTCTAATGTAGGTTGGAGGATGGATACCCTTCGTGAGTTAAGATGTGGTATCCAATAGTTATTCTTGACCTTTAGTAGTGAATGTTGAGATTCCGTAGGAGTTATGCCTGGCACAGAGAGGATATGAAGAAAAGGTAGTTACACTTTTTGAGTAAAGATTTTGTATTCCAATGTATCTATTGAGATGAGTCCACCTCGTTAGTAGAGAATGAATTACTTCACTATGCATCTGTATAGGTGTAACTATTGGGCAAGCTATGTAAAAATTAAAAATAAAATATAAGGACTCACCCTAGATGGGATAAGTTACCCTTCTCCGATAAGGAAGTATCGGTATTAGATGTTTAGCTCTCATGGTCTATATAAGTTAAGCTAATTCCCACAAAAGAAATAAAAGTGCTAAATCTTCTAAAATAGTGTACCAATTAGGGTAGGTAGTGGAATAGGGCTCTATTTATCCATTGCACTAGGTATGCATTCTTAAAGAGGAGTCTTGGTGAGCTTTATATGAATTGAATGAACTAAGTCTCCTAAAAGAACATACTACTTAGGGTTGGTAGTGGAATGGGACACTATCTATCCATTGCACTAAGTAGACATTCCTAATGGGGAGTCTTTGTGCCAAGCCATCCAAATGAGTGTACTACTTAGGGTAGGTCGTGGTATAGGATACCATTTACTCATTGCACTATGTAGGCATTCCAAAAGGGAAGTCTTGGTGTGTTTATTGAGTGTTCATCTAATGTCTTGCTATCGAGTGGTGGCTTATTCTCCCGAGGTGAGTAAAACCAAAAGGAGTAGTGTTGAGAATTACTTTGGTGTTTATTGAAGGAGTTGTATGTGCATTTCCTTCATGTCTTACCTTGATGAGTCTTAGGATAAACATAGTTAGGGAAACTCCTACAGGAATGAGTTCAATTCCTCTTTGCTTGGCCTTGGAAGTTCACTAAATTTGAATAGGGATAGTTCACTTTAACACTTCAAGAGTTTACTATAAATTTTGATAAGCTTACTGTAAAGAGTCTCTTGTTGATAAATTATGGAAATTATTCTCTATGTGTTAAATGATGTTTCTTATGTCTTTTTATTTCATATTCATGATGATTTGACTTATTTGGTATGAAAGCTTATTTTACTAAAATGTCCCTTTTGCCATGTCTTTGCATATGCCATACTTAGAACATTGTTTTATACTGACCCCATATTTTTCTTTACTTTATAAGTATAGGTTTTGGAATCAAGGTTGAAGTTTAGAAGGTAAGCTTGAGATTTGATTCTCTCAGGACAAAATGACTCATATATTCGAGGGCATAATTCTTAATTCTTTTAGTTTTGTACAAGTTCATCTTATGTATTTCTTTCAAACGTAAAGGGCCGTGTCCCTAAGTTTTTTATATCTTGTTGTTTATGTTTGGCTTATGACGATGATATTTTCTTAGTATTTACAAAAGATTTTCTTTT
The DNA here is from genome assembly GCF_001406875.1 of Solanum pennellii. Classification (NCBI taxonomy): domain Eukaryota; kingdom Viridiplantae; phylum Streptophyta; class Magnoliopsida; order Solanales; family Solanaceae; genus Solanum; species Solanum pennellii. Next base: position 56,207,630 of record NC_028647.1, on the reverse strand, counting down.
TATATTGAATGTCGTGAAAAGTTTTAATTTCACAATACTTTTCATGTCTAATGTAATGAACGATATTTAAACGGCTTGTACATGACCCTAAAGGGTCAAGTATTCCTGTAATGCCCTAAAATGAACTAAGGTGAAATAGAGCCTCACGAGTGTTTATTAAATTAACTTTGTTTTAAGATGAGTTATATTAGTGTTCTTAGGCAGTGTGTGAAGTTTGGTTAAGTTTGGAGATCAAACGTCCAAGGACGTCCATGATGTTTTGAAGGTGTGTCTTAGAAAGTGTTCTTACGTTTTATTGTGTTTGAGTGAGTTTTACGTGTTCATTTTGATTGAAAATGATGTGATGTGTTCATAAGACCTAGACGACTTAGTTTAGGGTTTTAAGGTCCAGAAACGACCCAACCTAGGACCCACAAGGGGCCCTAGATGAAGGGCCAAAGACTTGGACAAAACTGCGAAGACCACTGCTCAATCGACAAGGCAGTCTACTAAGCGTAGGCCCATCGACGCCCCGTCGACTGAGGGGCGTCGTACAGTACTTAATGGTAAGTATATATCCTCCATGAAATAAGTCTTTGAAGCCATCGACGCCCATCAGCATGGGCCCTCGATAAAAGGACGCCCACTAGTGTGGGTTGTCGATTGGCACCTGCTAAAGCTGCTGCACGTTTGCTGCCTACTTGGGGTGTTTTGTGTAAATTCAGCCCCAGTATTTTAGGACCCTAGGATTATATTTTTAGTGTTTTCAAGTTATATTAAGTTAGTTTTAATCCCTAGACTTAGACAAGACTCCTCACTTCAAATATTCAAACTCCCTCTCTAAAGAAAATCTATCAAAGTCATCATTGGATCTAAGATTCAAGGAAGGAAAAGAGGGATGGTTTGTATGTTTATCTTAACCAAAATTAGTGGTTTTCCTTATTTTTGAGGTATGGTATCCATCCATTAACACTCTTCCATTCAAGGAGTCATTTCCAAAAGATTTCAAAAAGGGTTTACAAACTAAAATTCCTTCTATCTTTGATTTTAGTTATGGGTCTTCTTTTAAAAGTTTTCTAATAGTTTAAATTTGTTTATTATTGTATAAAAATATGATTTTAATGTTAAAAACATAATGAAATAATGTATATGTGCATATATCAAACTTTTTCTTAAGAAATGGGTTAAATGAGCACGTTTGGGTAAGGTATGAACTTTAGTTTTCTTTTGTTTATTATTTGGTTTAGATACTGCCCTAAGGAACTTATTATGATGAAATATCTAGAAATTTATTATAGTGGATGATGTCTTGGTTAAATGGTGAGTTGAGTATATTGTATAGCTCTTATGATGAATTGTTTTTGATTTGTATGGTCCACCTTCTTGGTGGCGGTGTTTTTTTGATGAACTTGATATTACTTAGTATGTTTTGTGCATGTGGCTTTGAAGAACTAGTATATGAAATAAAGTGATTTTGAGGGTGAGTCTTGTCTTTTGATTGGTGAAGTTGAATAACATGTCTGGCTTAGATTATTATGCCTAGGTAAAGTATATGACTTGTGCAACATGCAATGTGTGTGAATTGATGAATGTAGGACTAAAGCATGTATAAAAGCTAACGTTACTGAAATGATGCTTCCATGCAAGATGAGATCACAAGTACACACACACATCGAAATGAATGTATGGAGATAAATTGAGTAATTACAGGAGTTTTGAGGTGAACACTCTTCTTGAGTTGAGATGAAGTGTTCAGTAGCAACTTCACTACATCCTAAGAGATTTATAAGATAGGTTCGAGGGTGAATGCCCTTCATGATTTTGAGATGTGGTGTTCACTAGATATGCTTAACCTATAGTTAGAATCCATGGGGGTTATGTCTAGATCGAGAGAATATGAAGGAGAGGTGGTTACATTTCTTGATTTGAGATGTTGTATTCCAATGTACCTCTTTAGATGAGTACTCCTCGTGAGTAGAGAATGAGTTACTTAGTAGAAATATCATTATCCCTTAACTATGCGCACACATAGTTGTAGCCATAGGGAAAGACATGTAAAAGCTAAAAAGAATGACCTTACTCTAGTCAAGTCAGGATCCCTCATCCGATGAGGTTTAATGTTGGCATTCCATGTCTAGCTCTCATGGTCTATGTCGGTTAAGCTAACCCTCCACAAAAGAATTGATTGAACTAAGTCTTCTAAAAGAACGTACTACTTAGGTAGGTTGTGGTATGGGATGCTATCTACTCATTGCACTAGGTAGGACCTTCCAAAAGAGAAGACTTGGTGCGAAAGCTTTTAAAAGAATGTACTACTTAGGGTAGATGGTGGTATAGGACGCTATCTACTTATTGCACTATGTAGGCATTCTAAAAGGGAAGAATTTGGTGGTTTGTTGGGTGTCTTTTAATGTCTTGGCATTGATTGTGGGGCTTGTTTCTCCCCAGTTGTGTAAGCAGAAAGGGGTAGTCTTGAGGTTTGCTTTGGTGTTTATTGAAGGAGGCATATGCATACTTCCGTCATGTCTTACCTTAGTGTGTCTTAGGACAATCCCGAGGTAGGGAAATTCATACGGAAAATGAGTTCACTTTCTTTATCGCTTGGCCTTGGAAGATAACTTATTTAGAATAGAATAGTTCATTGTAATTGCTTAAGTTTAATACATTGTTAATGCTTTAAATGATTGATTGTAAATGCCCAAATGGTTTCATTTTAAATGCTTAAGGAGTTCACAGTAATTGGCAAGTAGAGTTAATTGTAAGTTTTGTAATTCTACTTTAAATGGTCTATTTTGGTTTATAATTTTGGAAACTCTTATCTAAGTGTTAAATGATGGTTCTTATGATGTTTTGCCTTTAAATTCATGAATGTTATACTAATTTGGCATTAAAAACTATTTTACTAAAATGTCCCTTTTTACATGTTTGTTAGCATATGCCATACATAGTACAATGTTTTGCACTAACCCCATACTTTTCTATACTCTATAAGTATATGTTGAAGACTTTTTCGAATATTCAAAGACAAAGCTTGGGAAATTCACACTCTCAAGAATTGGTATGTCCTCATATATTCGAGGACATAGTCTTTTGTTTCCTAGTTTTACTATTAAGACTTAATATGTATTTGATCTCATTACAAAGGGTCGTGTCCCTAAGATATTATATGTCTTGTTTTAAGTTTTTCTTGTGAAGATGAGATTTCTTAACTATTTATGAAAGATTTCCTTTTTATTAAATTTTTGGTTAAAAGTTTTAAATCCGCACAACTTTTCATGTCTTATGTAATGAATGCTAGTTAAAGGGCTTGTACATGACCGCAAAGGGTCAATTACGCCTGGTCACGGTTCGAGGGTTCTCCCTAACTTATAGGGGGTTCTTTAAAGTTTTGACAATGCCTTTCCACGAGCTGTGGGTTATCCGTAACTTCTAGGGGCAACTTTCGGTTCGTGACAGTTTATGGACATATGATCCGTCAGTCGTGATCTCGTCTGTGGAGCCACTGTTTTGCTGAAGGTTTTTATTTAATTCATTTAATTAGTTGGATTAGTTAGAAGGTTAATTAAGGGTTAAGGGAGGTCTAATTAAGTTAATTTACAACCTAAATAAAGACCCCAAGATAATTAAACTAACCTAAGCTCACATAATTCACAAACCCCAAACTCTCTTCCTTGTCTCTTCTTTCTCTCTGAAGTTGAAGAACACCATAGAAGGTCAAATTCATAGGGGTTATAGGGCAGAAATAACCATGATTTCTCCATAAATCTTCATCAATCATTAAGGTATGAGATTTCTTGCACCTTTGGGACTTCTTTCCCTAAAGGGTTCCATCAAATTGATTTCAAATGTATGATATTCAAGTGGGTCTTTTCCAATCTCGAAATTGATCTTGTGAATTGCTTTGTTTATGATTAATTTTTTATATTATGAATTGATTAACACGTATTATAACTAAATTATGTTATTTCTTGATGGATTGGTATAGTTTGTAGAAGATGACTATTCCCTTTAACCCTAGGTTGTGATATTGATATGAATTGTGTAACATTTATTCAATTGGCTTTGTTATTAGTTGAATTACTACTAGATGATGTTATTTCATAAATATGAATATATTAAATCAATTATAGTCCTATCATGATAGTTCTTGATTAATTGTTTTAGATTATGACTTTGACGTAAGTTTTTTTTCTTAAGCTATGAACTACAGGTAGATTATGATGTAGTGATTCAATTGGTGTTGTTATCATGTTTATTATTGATATGAGATGATGTTACACCCTTATGGGTTATAGTTAAGGTTTGATGGTAAGACCATGATAATGTATTATGTAGGAGACTTGGTAAGTCTTGTGATCCCAACTATTTACTCTAATTGTGGTTAATTATGGTTTAAGTGATTATGTTGCATTGCAAAGAATACCTTGTATTAGAATTGTCAGGATTGGTATGATGTTGAATTGAAATGTCTTGATGATGGTTTTTGAGGTTTTGTCAAAGATGTAAATGTTATAAGGATGGTGATAACTACTAATGTGCTTTATCATGATGTGACTATGTAAACGTACTAACCTCACTTGTATAAATTGTAATGACAGAACTATACTCACGCAATTCTTATTAAGCAATTATGATGATGATTATACGTGGGATACACCCTATGACCTACATTAAGCATTGATGATTAATAAAGACATTAAAGACATTTCAAAAAAGGACTTAGCTTTGCTCCGACTGAGCTTGACAATGGGAGGTGTTGACTTTACATAGAGGAAGATTGACCCTATAGTTCCATATGAGGTGTTTGCTCTCCTTTGAGGAATACTCATCCTATGGATCCCCATGAGATGACGCTCAAATTGACAAGTGGAATGTAGAGATTTCATACCTATCTCTTAGTACTTTAACTATGTTTCCCCTATAAAAAGTATAGCTTGTGGAACCATGTAGAAAGATATGTTTACGTTTGGTTTTAGCTTGGCTGGTAGAGCACCTTCCATCAGTGTAAGGTTTTACAACACCGGATTCCACACTTAGATCTTATGGTCTATGTCGGTTAAGGCAAGTGTTCCCTAAACTAATAAGGGTGTAATGAGGTATAAAATAACTAGGGTGATTCAAGAGGGTTTGACTTAGCTTAGGTAGGGATATGGGACTCTACCTATGCTTTTACCAGTATGCCTTGAAGGATTGTTTAGAAGGTTGTTCTGACATATGAATATGCTCGTACATAATATGTATATGATAATCTTGCACATTCATTATGTATTATGATGTTAAATTTACTAATGGTTATGTGTTGGTCTCTATTTCTAAAGAATGATGATATGTACTATAAAATGACATGTTATGTGAAGTTGAATATTAGTTATGGTTCTTATTGGGTTTACTTGTTTGAGTAAGGTCATGGGGCTTTGCTTGGTCATTTCACTTTTTGACTTAATAAGGGTTCATTGGTAATTGTCTTGCTTTATAATGTTATAATGACATCTTTATTCATGCTAGTGGCTATTATAACTTGATGATAGAGTTTCTTTGACTATGTGTTCAATTATATGCTATGTCTGTTGACTTGACTAGACTTAGCATTCTTTGTCTTGTGGTGTACATGCTTATGACTTAATGAATATGTCTTAATAATTGGTATGGTCTTATTGAATATGAATATGGCTTTCTAAATGAAAAATAACATGTTTCAATGAATTGTCCCTTTTTAGCATGATTTCATGATATGTGTGCATATGGTCTCATACGTAGTATAAGTGATTTACTAACCCCACTTTCTCCCTTTTCCCCAACATTTTAGGTTCCGGTCATTGAAGGGCTTTGACGACGTTGAAGAAGATTTGGAATTTTTAATCATCGAAAGGTTCTTCCTAACTTCTGGGGGGGGGGGGGCTTGCGGGTTGTGACAGAGGTAAGGTGTTGCGACTTGAAACCGTAATTCTAATGTGATTGACTTATATCTTTTGATGTATATTCAAATGAAGTATGTAATTTCTTGTTGGGTTGACTAGGATGGTATGATGTTGGTATTGAAATGTATTGCCTTATGAGCTGTGACATCATGTTAATCTTGTAATGATATAAGGATGATGTTGATTCATTTGTGTGCGTTACTATGATATGATGTAAGGTGTTGATCTCACTAAGAGAGGTGTATTGGTAGGTGATTCCCATACAATTCCTATTGAGCTAATTATTACGATATACAAGGGGCTAGTATCCTATGACCTAAACCCTATGTTACGATTATTAATTTATTACATTTCAAAAGGGACCCTAGCTTAGCACCGACTGATCTTGTAGGTGAGGGAGTGACACCTTCCTAAGGAGTGAAGGTAGGGTTCACCACGGTCCTCACGGGGTGGGTAGCCTCAGGACCCAATAAAGGTGTAGAGTGATGTTTCTACGACAACCCCTAAGTTCCATGAATTATATTGTCAGCATAGGAATATTAGCTAGTAGATCAATCTAGATAATTTGTTCATGTTTGGTTCTACTTTGGCCGGTAGACCACCTTTCATCGGTGTAAGGTTTTAAAACCCCGGATCCACACTTACATCTTGTGGTCTATGTCGTTTAAGGAAAATGTTCCTTAATATAAAATTAAGTAATAAAGTACAAACTAACTTTGGGTGACATAAGAGGTTTAACTTAGTCTAGGTAGGGGTATGGGACTATACCTATGTCTTGCAGTAGTTTCCCTTGAGGGAAGCCTTAGGAGGTTGTTATTAGGTATATGTATGCTTATAAATGTAAATGAATATAATGTAATGATCTTACATGTAAATGACACTATGTGATGTTGATTACTCTTATGAACATGTATTTGGTCTCTATTGATAAAGTATGATATTAGGTACTCTTGATAATAAGTTATGTCGATTTGGACATTGGTTATGGTTATTATTAGGTTTACTTGATTAAGCTTATGGGACTTTGCTTAGTTATTGACAAATGGACTTAATGGAGGTTATCAGTAATGGACTTGCATTGATTATGTTGTAATGAACTCTTATTGATGCTTGTGATGTTATGACTTGATGATAGATTTTTATTTGAGTATGGGTTCAACTATGTTTATATGCATGTGCTTGATTAGCCATAAGATTGTTGGTCTTGTAATGTACATGGTATTGACTTGATGAATATGCATTAATGACTTGTATTTGTTCTTGAATGTGCATAAGGCTTTCCAAATGTAAAATATCATGCTTTATTGAAATGACCCTTTTTAGCATGATTTGATAATATATGTGCAAATGGTCTCATACTCAGTACATGTGATGTGCTAACCACATTTTCTTCCATTTCCCCGACATTTTAGGTTTCGATCATTGAAGGGCTTTCACGAAGACATTGAAGAAGACTTGGAATTCTCAATCATCCATGTTGGGTAGGGCCTTACTTTCCGATGGCAATGCCACTATCAAACTAATGAAGTTATTTTAGTTTTAAGACTCCCATGTTCTTTCCTTTTTATTTTAGTACTAATGATTGAATAGCCTATATGTGAATTTATTACATTGATTGATATATGGGATATGCCAAATTGATATTCACGTGTTTAAGATGGATATAAGATGAGAGACTTTTTTAAGACTATGTTATATCTTATATATTTTTGTGCGATAAAAGTAGAAGACTGTGTAATCTTCTTATACGAAGGTCCTATGTATACTCGATATGAATATATATTACGTGTATGCGAGAGGTAGATGTAAACCTCATGATAGATTGTAAACTTTTAAATTTTCCAAATTTTAACCTATGAATGTAATGATGTAAACTAAGAGGCTAGTCTTCATCCTCAAACAGGACGATGACGCTGATTACGTCTAGGGGGTTCCTTGGATGTGTCACTTCAACAAGGACCCAAACTTCAAAGTGATTTCTAAAGTATTCTAAAGATGAACTTGTCCAATTTTATGATCTAGCCATAAGTTATTGCACAAAATATTTTGAATCATTGAATATTGATTGAATTCATTTTAATGAGATTATTTTAACCTAAATTCTTCATGAACCAATGAAAAACATAATCTCTTAAAATTGTCTATGTTATGGATGTTGTGATCTTGTCTCAATGCTTATGAATTCTAGTGTAGTTTTTTTAGGCTATTGAATGATGTAAGAATTGTACTGAATTGATGTATAGGATGTCTTCGATTGATAAACCTATATTAAATTAATTAAGATTCATTGAGTATTATCATTTCTTTATTGATTGATGATCATGGCCATGGCTAAGTGACTTTTGGTATTGTATTGGATGATTTAGCTATGGATTAAAGTGGTGAGAATTGATTGTTGGTACACTATCCTAATTTTCTTTACATTAAGTAAATCAGGTCTTGAGTTATGTTGCGATTGCTATGGTCCACTTATAGTGACGGTGTTATGAAACTTTATTGTGTATTATGTCGCCTAATCGGCGTTATTTTATGGTCATGTAGGCAAAACTAGTTGATATGTTATGATGATTTGAGTAGTTGATTGGGTGAAGTATGATCGTATATACCTAATTGTTATTAAGGTGAAATGATTTGTTCTTCTATTAATGTTGTTAGGTGATGAGGTTAGACTATGACTTTGTCCTTATTTTTGTCGCCGTAAAGTTGATGCATGATTCTTCCTATTTGAGTTTATGAGTCTTATGATGACTCTCGCTATTGTTAATAGTTGTGAATAGGGTGACCTAAAGTTACTTGGTTGTTCTTATGTGCTACTTTGAACATATGCTATTTATATGATAAAGTGAAGTATTGATGCGTCTTTTATTAGTATACTTAAGTCACTCCTCTTGATCTATGAATGATATGTGAATATAAGATGTGTTGACTTAGTATGATAAAGCTCTTTATTCTTGTGTATGTTATGGACATGTGTCCTTGAACATATTAAGAAGGTAAAAAATAATGTGGAACCCATAACCTCGATGAGAGGTTATGATATCATTGAAATCGAAAGTTGTAATGGTATCCTTCTTGTGTAAATGGTGGAATTAGAAATTTTTGGCTGGAACGGTATGAAATTATTCTTAGAAAATCATTAAGCTATCCTCTAATCCTTTGAAAGGCAACCCTAGGGGACCTAATTTTTAATGTGTAATATAAATCAATTATGAACTAGATATGGAATCTCTTCATGTATTTGTTTATGTGAAATACTCTATGAGAACAAAGGCTAGCACCGAGTGAGTATGGTTAGGGATGTTGCTCTATATAAGATTACATGAGAGAACAAATAAATCCTTCATATTCTGTAACCATTTTCCTACAAGGGATATGTCCAAGTTCTACCATTGGCAAGTAGAACAGCCTTATGCGAGTTGGTTACAACTTCGGATTCCATAGTTATATACCATGGTCTATGTCGTTTATTCCATATTCTAATCATATGGGATACCTACAAGTGTAACAGAAGTCTTTGAAGTATAGGTGGTGCTATGGGACACCAAATAGATATTGCACCCTTAGGCTTTGAAGATGTTAGTGAGTTAGTCCCTAGGTCTTTCCAAGACAATTACTTGAATGTCCTTATGTGATGAATGTCTCTTAATTAACTAAAAGTAGTAATGACTTTAAGATTAGAAAGCATGTATATGTCCTTATGTGATGAATGTATCTTAGTTAAGTAAAGGTAGTTATGACTTAAGATTATAAAGCATATAAATGAATGAGTACCTTTTATAGACTTTAAGGATTTCCTAGTTAAATTGTGACGGGGAAATAAAGGATGGTCTCTTCATGTCTTATATAAAGAAGTCTTAATATTTACTCTAGGTAGGGGAGTTGGTTGATACCTTAGGCATGATCTAAACTTAGGAAGTCGTAAAGATTACTTAGGTAACCTTGAAGTATATCCTCATTTAACTCGAGCGTATAGATGTCTTTAGAGTTTCTTTATTAAAGCATTGTAATAGACTTGATAGTACTATATTTCAATTGTATGGGCCGTGTACCTAGTAAATTTCGAGTCTATGATTTGATGACATGTGACTTATTATTTCCTTTGATTTTAACATGAAAGATGTTTTGAAACACTATACGAATGTTTATGAAACATTTTAATTGCTCACAACTTTTTATATATGTGTCTGTGATAAATGGTGCAAAATGGCTTGTACAAGACCTCCGAGAGGTCAAGTATGCCATTTGTACTCCGAGAGATCCATATCTTCTCGGGTATGCTCTCCGGATGTGACAAGATTGATATAAGAGCATAGGTTATGAAAGTGGTCCTAGGAATCCAAAATTCTCATCAAGTCACATCTAGTAGAGTCTCATTCATTGGTGTGAGTCTTAACACATCCATGAACGAGAGTCTATGGGATGATAGAGTTTCCCTATATTTCTATTCTTATGTCCTGTGGTAGAGTAAAAAGTTATGAGTGTTATTTTCTTATGGTTTTCCTTGTGTTTCTACGAAGATGAATACGAGGAGAACACCGACTAGGAGATTGATTAGGTCTTTATTTATGTTGTGATCTATATGGCCACTTATGGTGGCATTGTAATGTACCTTAATTGTAAATTATATGTCCTCGTCAGCGTTACTTTATGTATTATTATTATCATGGCCTTGTTCGGCAAAACTACTTGATATATTATTATTATTTGTGTAGTTGATTATGTGAAGTATGATCATATCTACCTACTTGTGAATAAGGTGAAAGGGTGTGTTTTCCTATTGATGTTGTTAGTTTGTCATGTTAGACTATGACTATGTTCTTATGTGGGTAGTCTTATAGTTGATGCATTATTCTTCCTATTTGAGTTTATGAGTCTTATGATGACTATCTTGATGGTTCTATAGTAGTGTATAGGGTGACCTAAGGTTACTTGGTTGTTATTATGTGCTAATTAAAAGATATGTTATATGTGTGATAAAGTGAAGTATTGATGAGTCTTATTTAGGTAGACTTAAGTCCCTCTTCTTGATGCATAAATGATATGTGAATATGATATATCTTGCCTTGGTATGTGAAATATCCTTACTCTTATATGTGATGGGCATGTGTCCTTGAACATAGTGAGAAGGTCAAAAATTACGTGGAAATCTCAACCTAGTTTATAAATTATGATATCCTTGAAGTTGAAAGTCGTAATGGTATCCTTCATCTGTAAATGGAAGACACAGGAATGGTTGGTTGGAATAACATGAAATCATTCTTAGGAAAGTGATTAAGCTATCCTCTTAAACATTGTAAGGCAACCCTAGGGACCTCCTTGGTAAGGTGAAATGTCATTGGCTTATAAACTAGATATGGAATCTCTTCATGTAATCCTTTGTGTGAAATACATTTTGAGAACAAAGTCTAGCACCGAGTGAGTATGGTTTGGGAAGTTTCTCTATATAAGATTGGATTAAAGAACAATAAAATCCTTCATATTCCATAACCATGTGACAATCTGTGATGTGTCAAAGTTCTATCATTGGCAAGTAGAACACCCTCATAGGTGTAGGTTACAGCTTTGGATTCCATTGATTAGCTACCATGGTCTATGTCTGGCACATCCCGACACCACACCCTAGAAGATACGGCACTCTGGGAGTGCAACCAGCTTACTTGACCTCTAGCTTGTCACATCCTAAGACAACACCCTAGAAGATATGACACTCTCAGAGTGTAACTTGACCTCTTAGAGGTCTTGTAGAAGCCCTTCCGTATCGTTCATCGAATATAGAACGTATGAAAAGTAGTGTGGAATTAAAACTTGTGACAAACATTCTATAAGTCTTTAAAAGATCTTTTACATGAAACTCATAGGAAATACTAAGTCTCATTTCATCATATCTTTGACAGAATAGCACTTTAGGACACGAACCATAAACCATACAAATATAGTACTACTAAATCTATTACAATACTTCGATAAACGACATAAAATACATCTATTCCGTCAAGTCAAATGAGGACATACTTAAACTTTCTTCACCGATCTTCTAATCCAAGCTTAGGTCTCCAAAAGAACCTTCACCATGAATCACTTTAGAGATAGATTGAAGAATGGAATAAGTACAACCACTTGTACTAAGTATGACATAATGTATAAAATCATGAAAATGGACACTTATTAGAAATAAGCATATTTTTAATTTTAATACCATATAATAATCATAAGAATAACATTAAACACCTTAGAAACACATAACATAACATTTAAGAAATTTATTACATTTTTAAGGTCACATTATGGTGAACCTATTCAATGTTACAGCGAAGTGCCTTATCTTCACTTTAAACACTTTCTAGTATGTTATCCCCTCTGTAAAAGTTATCCTCAGACTAACTTAAGTAATACAAAGAGATACCACCCATACAACCTCTATAGGCAGACCTAAATGATCCTTAAGACCACCTATAATGAGATTAACACACAGTTACATGATACCAAACATAAATATGAGATCCTTTTATCAAAGGTGATTCTAAGTCTCACTTAATGAATTGTGAATCAACCACCCATACAATTCCTTACACACACACTTAAGAGATACTATAGACTACCTCATATTGAATCGTTCTCAATTAATACATCAACACATAGATAATATGACAATCTCCTTCCAAAAGCTATCAAAGACATACTTATGTAAATAAAGAAGATAACGTCCATGATTAACCAATTCAAGATTACCTAAGTAATCCTTAAGACTATCTAAGGCTTCGATCATATCCACATAATCAACCATCTTCCCTAACTAGAGTCGATATTTATAGTTATGTGGGTAAGGTACGAAGTGACACTTCCTATGCCCCCTTCACATCATAACTAGACAACCCTTAATTACTCTAGATAAGTTTATTGAATTTACATGCTTTCTTAACTTAAGTCATTACATTCATTAGTAAATTTTAGACTCATTCATCACATAAGGACATTAAAGTAATGGTCTTGGACAATACCTAGGGACTCTCGCTAACATCTTCAAAGCTATTGTGCAATGTCTAGATAGCGTCCAATACCACCTCCCAAACTTCATAGAACTTCTCTAATTCTAATAGGTATCACACATGATTACAATAGGAAATTACCGACATACACAATGATAGCTAGGAATGGAATCAGGAGTTCTAACCTACTTCAATTAGGGTGTTCTACTTGCCAATGGTATAAATAAGAAACATCTCATGTAGGCACATGGTTAAGGAATATGAAGGGGTTTTATGCACTATAGTCTCATTCTCAAGTAGACCTTTATTGTCCTCTAGTCTCCTTTTCAAGTAGAGCTACTTCTCATGACATAATCAATTGGTGTTAGACTTTGTTCTCATAGATTTATTTACATAAAAGGTTCATATAATGGGGTTCCATATCTAGTTCATAACCCAATCACATTCACTCAACCAAAGAGGTCCACTAGGGCTACCTTAGAATGGTGACATAGATAGCTAATTATGACTTCCCTAAGGATGATATGATTCCATTTTAGCCTATCCACCCTAAGTCCATCATTCTTTACATGAAGGATTTCATTACGGCTCTCGACTTCAAAGTTCATAACCTTACCACTAGGTTAAATATTCCACGTACATGACCTTATTAACATCATTTAAGTTCTCACATATCATTCATTCATAAATGAAAAGGTTGCACTAAGCCTACCTAGTAAATAAATATCGTAATCACATATCATTCATACATGTATCAAGTAAGCGATACAAGTCTACCAAAACAAGACACAACATTCTTTACTTTATCACATATAGCATATTATTCTTTGAATCACTTAGGAATGACCCCTATCATTTTTATGTCATCCTATACATTACCAAATCAAAATAAATATGACCATCATAGACTCATGTAGTCAAGTAGGAACAAGCATACATGAACTCTAAGACTACACACATAAACATATAGTCATAGTCTAACATGATCTCCGAATATACATAGAAGGAACACATACGTTCTATTATTTCACATGTAGATGGGTGTGCTAATACTTCACACAACCCAACTAAAAAAATCATCATAGTACACACAGTAATGTCTAGAAGGCCATGATCATCATAATACTTAACGTAATGCCAATAAGGCCACATCAATTGTAGGTAATGCTCATAGCATCACCACCATAAGTGGACCATACAAATAACAACATAATTAAAGTATAATTAACATAAAATAAACAGAATTAGGACAGTGTACCATCAATCCATTCTCACCACTTCATCCATAACTAAATCATCCAATTCAATACCATAAGGCCCTTACCCATGGCCATAACCAATAATTCAATACATAAACCATGATATTCAATGAACTGGGTCAATTAGACATATATTCATCAATCTAAGACAACATATATATCAATTCAATACGATTATAACATCAATTAATAGCCTATAGAAAACTACACTAGAATTCATAACCATTAAATCAAAATCACTTAACACATAAAAGTATCAAAAACTAGGATTCGTCAATTACATGAGTTCATAGGTTAATTGAGTTAAAATCATATAATTAACAACAATTCAATGAATATTCAATGCTTTAAAACCACTAATGCAAGAACCCATGGATAGATCATGAAATTGAACAATTCATGTTTAAAAATTTAGATAACTCTTTGGAAGTTAGGCTCCTTCATGAATAGACTATCAAGGATAAAAAACCATACCTCAATAAAGATAATTCTCAAATTTGATTAAGAATATCCACTCAATTCTTAAATCTAAGTTCTTCCTTTAGTTTTCGCTCCAATGGAGTTCTAGAGAATATCTAATGGATTTTGGGTTTTGATTTTGAAGAATGAATTCTTGTATGTGTAAAGGGGTTATAAAATGGTTTAAAATACACAAAGTAACTCTATGTAACCACCCTTTATCTTATTTGGAAGTCAGGTGAATTTACCATTTCACCCCTTGACTTAACAGTTACCTGTGCAGGACACAACCTCACAGAGTGATGGACAACAATGGACCGTCTCCCAACCAACGGACCAGTCTGTTTGTCCGTGGTTTAGAACTAAGGCTTGTCCTTATATTTACTTCTCCCAAGCCTAAGTTTAAACCATGATAAACATCGATGAGGCATCAACTGGCCCACGAGCCATCTACTGCCTCGATCGTTTCGGGCTGTAGTGGAACCCTTGGCTTCAAGGAAAGGGTCCTTCCTCAAGGACCCTTAGTTTGTACTTGGGGACTTTCACCCAAAAATTTACAACCCGAATATTTTATTATACGAGTTTAGTAATCCCAAATGAATATAATCCAAAATAAACATGTAAAGCGCGATGAAACATGCAAAGACACACAAGGTCGTTTCAAGGCAAACCTTTTGAACGTCATTGACGCTCTTGGAGGTTTGACCACCAAACTTCAAGAAGCATGAAAAAAGCCAATAAACACTATAATTACTCATATAAGGACCTCATAAGCTCATGAAAAAAACATATAGACACATAACCACACATGAGGCACAGGTGACTTAGTCGTCGAATGTCTTGGTCATCCCTTGACGTTTCACTTCCAAATCAGCTAAAACTATAAACACTTCATCAATACAACCTTATATATAATTTTATGACCTTAATACCATCATTTCAACAATATTAGTCTCTAGATTCACCTAAGTCATTTTCGGGGTATTACAATCTCCCCCACTGGGACAATCTTCATCCTGGAATGACGCTTGCCACTCTATGAACACTTCCGAGTATAGAGATTCATTTAGTAGATCAAGAACATACAATATAACACATTATACAACACATAATCAAGGAGACACATTTATTTCACAACAAATCACAACACAACAACAAATTAGAATAAATTCTACAAATCATTATGCCATAAAACTCACATCCTTCATCCAAAATAGAAAAAAATTCATTTTATATTAAATATCATGATCATATACATCAATTGTAACCTTATTGAAACAATTTTCTACTTAATGATGAATTAGTTAATTTCTCAAAAATGTTACATTGAGCAGTCAATATTATAGTGAATTTTTCAACATTTTTAAAAAATGCAACTTTTAAGCAAATCATGATGGAAACATCTTATATGCAATGTAGAACCACATAAATACTTATTATTACAGAATCATAACTTCATGGAATAGACAAAGAAAGAAACCAATGATCTAAACACAATGCACATGCAACATACTTTTATGACTTTCTACTCTCAAGCTTGAGTTGAATAGAAGAGATGAGGCAATCAATCAAAACTCCTTTTCAAGTTTCTAGACATCCTCTTAAGTTTGGACTCTTCTATGAAGTGATAATACACCATGAGTCTACCTAGGGTCATATCATCATGCAGCATTGCCACACTCTATTCTTCCCTCACTAGATTGGCGACACCCATCACAAACCTACTCATCTCATCCTTAGGATTAGACGCAAGAGACGGGACATATTTAAGACAACATAAAGAACTTCAAAGAGTTTTACTCAACACTCATATTGCCTTGCTTTATATTGGTAAACTCCTTTACCTTAACCTCCCTCCTCTTACGGGGAATGTATTTTGCGAGAAAAGCTTCCTTAAACTCTTCCCACAAAATAGGAACTGACACAATCAGCCTATTACTTTTCCATTGTGTGTAACACACTTGAGAAACATCTTTCAATTGATACAAACCCAATTCCACTTTCTCCGTAGAAGTTACTCACATAGTATACACTATCTTATAAACCTCATCAATAAACTCTTGGGGATCCTCTCCCACTCTAGAGCAAAGAAAGACAGGAGGATTCATCCTCACAAAGTTTCTCAATCTACATGTCATAGTTCTCTCCACAACATTAACTCTAGGTGCCATACCTATATTCACATGGGTAGTCAAAACTCGGGATAAAGTAAGTAAAGCCTCTCTAATCTCCCATTAGTCATTTACGGGGGAATCACCGTAACCTCATTACCTTGACCTCCAATAGAGACTTGATCAACTTGAGCACCTTGAGGAACTTGCTCTACTTGAGGAGGAATTTCCTCATTCACATCATTCTCCTAAACTATCCTTGCTTGTGTCCTCCTCGTATTCATCTTCCTAGAAACACAAGGAAAACCATAAAAAAGAGTACTCATAACTTTACTCTATGGAACGACATATAATTTAGAAAATAAGGGAAAATCTGTCGTCCTATAGCCTTTCGCCCGTAGATGTGTCACAACCTACACTGATGGTCAAGACTCTACTAGACTTGATTGATGAGACTTTTTGATTCCTAAGACCACTTTCATAACCTATAGTATGATATAAAGCTTGTCACATGCCGATACCACATCCTAGAAGATATGGCACTCTCGGAGTGAAACCGGCGTACTTGACCTCTTAGAGGTCTTATACAAGCCCTTCTGTATCGTTCGTCGCATATAAAACATATGAAATGTAATGTGGAACTAAAACTTTTCATAAACATTCAATAAGTCTTTAAAAACTCTTTCATATAAAACTCATAGGAAAAAGTAAGTCTCATTTCATGAAATCATAGATAGAAGAGTACTTTGGGACACGACCCATACACCATAGAAATATTGTACTACTAAGTCTATTACAATATTTTTATAAGAGATATGATAGACATCTATGTCCTTGAGTCAAATGAGGACATACTTCAACTTTCTTGACGATATTCTAATCCAAACATAGTCCTCCAAAAGAACCTTCACCTATGAATCACTTAAGAGATAGATTAAAGAATGAAATTAGTACGACCACATGTACTAAGTATGGCGTAATGCATCAAATCATGAAATTTGATACTCTTTTGAAATATGCATCTTTTTCATTTGAATACCATGTCATAATCATAAGAATAACATTTAACACCTTAAATATACATAAGACAGTGACGTTCCTTCACTGTCCAATGAAGTGACTTATCTTCACTTTAGACACTTTCTAGCATGTATCCCCTCACTAAAAGCTATCCTAAGACTCACTTAACTAAGACAAAGAGAGATCGCCCATATAACCTATCTCGGAACACGTAAATGATCCTTAAGACCACCTATAATGAGACCAACAGACACTTAGAAGATACAAAACATTAACAGGAGATCCTTCTATGAAATGTGATTCTAAGTCTCACTTGAATGAATTTTGAAACGACCGCCCATACAATCCCTTACACACACACTTAAGAGATCTTATAGGCTACCTAACATAGAATCCTTCTCACTTAATTCATAAACACATAGATAATATGAGATTCTCCTTTTAAAGGCTATCAAAGACTTACTTGAGTAAATCAAGAAAATTATGTCCATGATTTACCTCTTCAAAATTAACTAAATAATCCTTAATACTACCTAATTCGTAGATCATGTCCACATAATCAACTATCAACTCTAACTAGATTCATTATTAGGACTTATCTAGGTAAGATACAAAGTGACAATTCCTATGCCCCCTTCACACCTTAACTAGATAACCCTTAACTACTCTAGAAAAGTACTTATTAAAATTATATGCTTTCTTAACTTTAGTAATTACATTAATTAGTACATTTAAGACTCACTCATCACAAAAGGACATTCAAGTAATGGTCTTGAACAAGACCTAGGAACTCTTTTTAACATCTTCAAAGCCTATTGTGCAATGTTTAGATAGTGTCCCTTACCACCACCTAAACTTCATATAACTTTTCTAATTCTATAAGCTATTACACATGCCAATAATAGGAAATTACAAACATAGATCATGTGTAACATCCGGGAATAGCCCCTAGACGTAACTGGAGTCATCGTCCTCTTTGAGGAATAAGAGTAACCTCTTTTATTATATCATTACATTCATAGGTCAAATTTAGGATAAAATTTAAAACTTTTGCATACTTCTATTCGGAGGTTTACATAGACCTCTACATAGTCATAGTATGTATATATAGAGTATACATAGACCCTTCGTATAGGAAGATTACTTAGTCCTCTTCTTTTATTGCACATGCGTATATAAAATATAATATAGTCATAATAGTCGTATCATATCATAACCATCTAATAAGAGTAAGAGCTTGGGTATAACCCACACAACAAGTAAGAATTCCTCACATGGTCTATACAATGTTTCATACTAAATGGAAAAGAAAGAAAGATAGAAGTCATAAACTCAAAATAACTTCATTATCTAGATAGTGGAATCACCCTTAGAAAGTGAGGACCTACCCGACATGGATGATCAAGAGATACAAGTCTTCTTCAAGTCGTCTTAACAAAAAACTTCAATGATCGAAACCTAAAATGATTGGGAAAAGGAAGAAATAGTGTTATTACACCTCCTGTACTAAGTATGAAGCCATATGCAGACAAACATTGAAATCATGGTAAGAAAAAGAGAATTTTCATAATGTAAGCACTTTTCATTAAAAACCTTTTTGCATATTCAACAAGACTATACCAACAAGTAAATCATGTCCATTAAGTCATTAGCATGTACATCACAAGACCAAAAACATTAAAAGTAGTCAAGTCAACATACATATACTATGATTGAACACATCATTAGGTAACTTTATCATCTAGTCATAATAGAAACAAGCATGAATAAGAGTACATTACAACATAAGCAAAGCAAGACGATTACCCACGAACCCCTATCAAGTCAAAAAGTGCATTGACCAAGAAAAGTCCCATAACCTTACTCAGTCAAGTAACCCAACAAGCATCATGACTAATATCCTACTTCATATATCATATTATTTAAGAGTACACAACATCATGCTTTAACAATATAGACCATAACATATTCGTAAGTTACACGATTCAACATATAGTATCAATAATGTGCAAGTTCATCATATGCATATAATATATCATTATAAGCATTTTCATAGATAAGAACATCCTCCTAAGAGTCCCTTCAATACTAACTAGCACAATTTTTAGGTAGATTCCTATACCCCTACCTAGACTAAGCAAAACCCCTTAGGTCATCTTAGTTAGACTTAAATCCTCTAGTTTATTTTATCTAAAGAAGGCGGACTGCTTGCAAAGGTAGTACCAAGACATGAAAATAGAAACTACGAGGATCCACTAGCTAGTATTCCTATGGGCGCAACATAGTTCAAGAACTAGGAGATATAGTTGGGACCCTCTTTATTCTAAATGCATTGAAGTCTTCAATATCAAGAATACATTAGTGATCCTACCTTCCCTATGTGGGAAAAGACACTCCTCACTTTAGTTCACTCAGTACTAAGCTAGAGTTTCTGTTTGAAATGACTTTAATGTCATTATTAATCATCATAGCTTATTATAGGTCATTAGGGTCTAACAGTTGAATAACATCATGATCATCATAGCTCAATAAAATTGCATGAGTATTCTCCTTTCATTACAGTTCATGTAGGTGAGGTTAGAACATTAACATTCTCATATCATGATAAGGCACATTGGTAAATCATTCACCATCCTTGTAACATTTACATCTTAAGCAAACACCTCACAATCATAGTAAAGACATTTCAATTCAACATCATACCATCTTATAAATCCTAATACTAGTTATACTCCAATACAAAATCATTACTTAATCACAATTCACCACACTTTGAAGTAAATGGATAGGGATAAAAAAACTTACCAAGTCTCCTTCATAATCCATCATCAAGGTCTGACCATCAACCCTTAATACAACCCAATAAGGATATAAAATCATCATAATTTAATGACCAGCATGCTATCAAGGATAAAAGAATCACTACATTACAATTTCATACTAGATTAAAGTTTAAGACAAGATACTTAGGTCAATTCATAACATACTTCATAACCTAGATCACTTCTCAAGAACTAGAATGAAAGGACTATAAATCACCATAATTCCTTCATGAATAGTGTAACAACATCATCTTGTAGTAATTCAACTAACAACCAAGTCAATTGAACCAATATACCTCATTCATATCAAGATCATAACCTAGGGTGAAGGAGAAAAGGACATCTTCTACAAACTAGACAATAACATCAAGATATATCATAATTAAGTTATAATACATGTTAATGTATTCATAATATCCAAAAAAACCATAGACAAATCAATTCATAACATCAATTTCTTTATTGGATGAAATGCATTAGAAAACTCAAATATTGGAAAACAATTTAATGGAACCCTTTGTGGAAAGAGGGGTCAAAGGTGAATTAGATCAAATTAAACCCTTTGAAGAAAGAGGTGTCAAAGGTGAATTAGATCACATAACTTACTAACTGACAATGATTGATGGTCAAAGTTGACTATTTACAGCCTTTAGACCCTCTCCAAGATTGGTCTTGAATGGTGTTCTTTACTAGAGAGAAAGAAGAGAAAAGGAAAGAGTTTTGGGTTTGGGAATTATAAGCTTTGGTCTAGTTTAATTAGGCTAAGTCTCTATATAGAGGTCCTCAATTAACTAATTGAACCCCCCTTAACCCCTAATTAACTAAATAACCTCTTAACTAATTAAATGAATTACTTAAAACAACACAACCAAACAGACCTGACCTAGAAGACCCCGACTAACAGGCCGTAGATCAGCCGATGAGCAGTGTAGCCTTAGTGCTGCACGTCCGTCATCTTGGTCTGACACTATGCAGAATGAACCCTCCACCATTTCGGATAAGTTACTATCGACGGTTGCATCAACTCCCCGTCAATTCACCAACGGATCGTCTCTGGCATCCGTTGCTGACAATGTCTTTTGACAGCTTTTGCCGACTGTTGCAAGGGTCCTCCTCAAGGGCCCTTGGTTTTTTCTTGGGAAGTCGTACCCGGATTTTTTGACCATGATTCAACTTAAACACATGTTAGAAACCCTTCCACAAATTTTCATCATTTTTCGACTTATAAATACTAGTCAAATAGGCTAAGGCACGCTAGTACTTCCTTGAACTAGTTTTTGATCATCAATGACGTTTTCGGACTTTTTTATTTCTAGACTTCCTAAATGACTTATATTCTTAAAAATAGACCTTAAACAGTTTCTAGACCTTAGGACATTTGTGTTAGGTTCTAAAACACGTCTTGGATTTTCGAAGTGTTACATTAACCCGCAATCGGAACATTCGTCCCTGAATGACAGGAAAATTCTTTAAAAGGAAGGAATAGACTCAAGACTAGCAGCCCAACAAACAACAATACATAAAAACATCAACCACGTTACTTAAACAAGGTAATTCAAAAAATCAATTATCACACATAAGGTTCCTCATTACATTATGAGGAAACATCGTTCTCACAACAACAAGAGCTCAACATAGTATTTAGGAGTCAATTATGCAAATGTTCAACTTACCAACATGCTACATGTCATTTCGTAAAGACTAACCATATTTAAATGCATAACATGACTCAAAACAATCAAAATACAAAATTTTCAAGTCAAAATGCACATTTACTATAATTCACTATAACTACATCAAAAATGCATCTTTTACAAAAATTCACTAAATATCAAAGCAACTTCAATGTTAATCATTATTTTCATTATTTGTAAGAGCTACTAACCTTAATTCTATAAAAGATGAGGATAACGGGATTTCATATCGGCCTCGGCCCCCCATGTAACACCCTCAACTAATTGATTTTTCTGTAGCACTTTTACGGAAACCACCTCTTTATTCCTAAATTTCTTGACTTGCCTATAAAGAATTTGAACTGGGACTTCCTCATAAGAGAGGTTATCCTTGACACCAAGACCCTCAATAGGAATAATGGAATATGGATTACCAATAAACTTTTTCAACATAGAAACATAGAAAACCAGATGAACCGAAGAAAATTCATTAGGAAGTTTCAATTCATAGGCAACCTTACCAACCCTTTGCAATATTTCATAGGGACCCACATAACAAGGACTCAATTTTCATTTCTTGCCAAATCTAACCACCCCTTTCATAAGAGAAATTTTCAAATCACCTTATTACCTTCTTCAAATTCTAAATCCCTTATCCTATGATCGTTATAAGACTTTTGCTAACTACTGACCGTTTGCAAGTGATTTATTATAATATATAGTTTCTCCAAAGTCCTATAAATCAAATCGGGACCATGAAGCAAAGGTTCACCCACTTCAAATAATCCAATAGGAGACCTACGCTTTCTACCACACAAGGATTCATAAGGAGCCATGGATATGGATGAATGAAAACTATTATTCTAAGCAAACTCTACAAAAGGAAAATGCTTATCCAAATTTTCGTTGAAATAAATAATATAAGCTCTAAGTATATCCTCAAGGGTTTGAATAGTGCGCTCTGCTTGCCCATCCGTTGGAGGATGAAAAATGGTGCTTAATTTTGCATTAGTACCCAACCCTTCTTTGAATGACTTCCAAAACCTAGATGTAAGTTGTGCACCCCTATCCGATATGATGGATAATTGAATACCATGGCGACACACAATCTTCTCTATGTAGATCCTTGCATTATCTTCTGCCGAATAAGTGGACCTGACGTAAATAAAATGAGAGGATTTTGTCAATCTATCAACAACCACCCATACAGAGTTATATTGTTTTTTTTGTCCGAGGCAAACTTACTACAAAATCAATAAAGAAGTCTTCCCACTTCCAAGTAGGTACTTGGATTTGTTGTAGCAAGCTACCCGGCCTTTGATGTTCGGGTTTCACTTGTTGGCAATTCGGACACTTAGCAATAAACTCCTCTATGTCCTTCTTCAAACCTTACTACCAAAATACTTCCCTAAGGTCATTTTTAAATGGAGTAATGGGACCGATGGGCTTCCTCAAGGATCCGGTTTCTCAACCCATCTATATTGGGTACACACAATCTTCCTTGATACCTCAAGACACCATCCCAACCTAAGAAGAATGACTTATTTTGTTTACCAAGAACTGATTCCTTTAACTCCATCAATGATTGATCAAGGTGTCGTTTGGACTTAACGTCAATTACCATAGATGATTCGAAGTTATGATGGACCATGAAACCACTATTTTGAGAATCTTCCAACCTCAGACCCAATCAAGACAACCTATGAACATCTGTCACTAGGTCTTTCTTAGCTTCCTCTATGTGAGACACACTACCAATGGTCAAACGACTTAGATCTTCCACAACCACATTGGCCATGCCGTGGTGATAGAGAACACTCATGTCATAATTTTTCAACAATTTCTAACCACCTTCTTTGTCAAAGATTCAACTACTTTTGGATAAACACATATTGGAGACTCTTATGATTGGTATACACATCAACATGGACACAATACAAGTAATGCCTCCATATTTTCAAGGAAAATACCATGGCCGCTAATTCATGATCATGAGTTGGATAATTTCTCTCATACATATTTAGTTGAAAAGAATCATAGGCTACCACCTTCCCATGTTGCATAGGCACACAGCCTAAAACAACTCAGGATGCATCAAAATACACAACGAAACCCTTTGTACCCTCTGGTAAAGTCAACAATAAAGAAGAAGTAAGCCTATCTTTCAAGATTTTGTATTGCCTCTCACTTGCCTCCAAACACTCAATTTATTACTCTTTTGGGTCAAAGTAGTCAAGAGAGATTCAATGGACACAAAACCTTCCACAAACCTTCCATAATAACCCGCTAGACCCAAGAAACTTCTATTTTTGGTTGGAGGCAATTGTCTAGGTCAATTTTTCACCACCTAGGTTTTCCTTGGATTAACCTCAACTCCCTCACTTTAGATGATATGAAAATGAAATGCCACCAACCTCAACAAAAATTCACACTTCTTATACTTACAAAATAATTCATTCTCCTAAAAAACTTGCAACACCACCCTTAAATGGTTCATGTGATCACCCTCTTTTTTTAAATATACCAAGATGGTGTCAATAAAGACAACGACAAAAGAATCTAGGTAACTTCGAAAATCCCTATTCATGAGATGTATGAACGCCACCGGGGCATTCGTGAGACAAAAGAACATTACTAAGAACTCATAGTGACCATATCTAGTCCGAAATGCCGTCTTTGGTATGATTAACCTCTCTCCCTAAGTTGGTGGTACCCCGATCTCAAATCAATCTTAGAAAAGAGCTTTCACCTTGGAGTTGATAAAACAAGTCGTTAATCCGAGGGAGAGGATACGTGTTCTTTATAGTGACTTTATTGAGTTGGTGGTAATCAATTTACATCATAAGTGACCCATCCTTCTTTTTCGCAAACAAAACCAGGGCACCCCATGGAGAAATACTACGTCTAATGAAGACTTTCTCTAGTAAATCTTTGAGTTTAGCCTTAAATTCTTTCAATTCGTCCGGAGCCATCCGATAAGGAGGAATATAAATGATATTTGTATCTGATTACAAGTCGATACCAAAATCACTTTCCCATTCGGGATAAATACTGGGAAGATCATTAGGAATGACCTTTGGAAATTCCTTCACAAGGGGACCAACTCAATGGGAGAAATTTCAGAGTTTAGATCTTGACTCTAACTATATTATATAAACACCCATTGGATATCATTTTCATAATTTCAAATAAGAGATGATACGATCACTAGGGATAGAATTTCCCCCCTTCCACTCTAAAACGGGCTTATTTTTAAAGTTAAACTTCACCACCCTCGTTTTATAATCTATAAAGGCCAAGCAAGCATGCAACCAATCCATACCCAAAATGACATCAAAATCAAGCATATAAACTTATACTAGCTCAACATAAGAAACTCTATTGGGAAACATTATAGGAAAATTTCTACACATCTTTTTGAAATAACCAACTCACCCACCGGGGTAGACACTATAAAAGGTTCATGCAAGATATTGGGCATAATGTCAAACATTTTAGATACTAAAGGAGTAACAAATGATAAGGTAGCACTAGGATCAAGTAAGGCATATACATCAATAGATAAGACTTTCAAGATACCGATTACAACGTCGGGAGAAGTCTCTTGCTCACCCCTAGAGTGGAGAGCATAGAAGCAGTTCTTCTTTGAAGCCTCATTTGAACCACTTACTTGAGCTTGACCACTACTCTTGTCTCGACCCTGAAATTAGGGCAATACCTAATCTTGTGCCAACTTTTACCATACCCAAAACAAATTTCTGTTCCCTTAAGAGAATAACCATAATGTGTCTTGCCACACTTTCTACGTGTTAGCTTTTCGGTTGGTGAATTAGTACCCTTTCCCTTATAAGGCTTTTGTCTAGACACCTTATCATACCTAGCCTTAGGAAACTTAGAAGGAACTTGATTAGAAATCCTCTTCTTAAGCCTAGGCTTGTATTATATCTCAAGCCTTTCCTTTGAAGAAACTCAATCAAATAATATTTCCCTCGTAGCATCTCTACTCTTCCTCCTATCCCTTTCTTATTATACATGTTTGGGCATGAACAATAAGATGAATAATGTCCATGTTGTCATGTAGCATAGCCGAATGACACTCCTCTTATAAATATCAGACACCCCTGTTACAAACTGACTCATTTCACAACAATGATTGCAAACCAAAAAAGAAGCATGTTTTGACACTTAGTGAGTCTCAGGAATTATTCATGAACAGTCATACCTCCTAAGAGAAGGTTGATGAGCTCCACCACTTTAATTTCCGTCTTCTCCGAAGGAAACCAGTCAACAAAAGCCTTCTTAAACACTTCCTAAATCACGGGTCCACCTCTTAAAGGGTTATTTTTCTTCCATTGGACGTACCATGCTTGAGCCTTATCCTTGAGTTTATAGGTGGCTAACTCGGCCTTCTCACTAGTAGACAACCCCATGGCATGGAGGATCTTTTATATTTCATCTATGAACTCTCGGGGATCTTCTTCAACCTTTGACCCATAGAAAGTATGAGGGTTCATTCTAGTGAAATCTCTCAGACGGGAGTCCATGGTAGAAACTTGTTAATGAGCTGGGGGTACAACCTCTCGATTAGCTTGGGTCGTCATGTTTTGGGCTTGAGTAGTGGGAGCTTGTTCTTGGGTAGTAATGTCTTTGTCCATTTAAAGTAGAGTGGCCTTTATGTTCTCATCCGTCAAAGGAGGAGGATTCACAGGGGCTTGGTCATCATTCACATTTTCCTCAAGAGGGGGAAATTGATCACCACAGGAAGGAACTCCCGTATTATCAATCTCTTATTCATGTTTTTGTGTCACATTTCTTCGACTATTCATTTCCTCTAATAACATTAAGAGGATTAGATGCAAAATTACATGGAGTTAACACTCCTAAGGCACGATATTGGACTTCCAAGAAAGTAAGAGTTTCCAAACCATCCCATAGATTCCTATTCATAAGTATGTTGTGCTTCACAATTATGAATACGAACCTACATAGACGTGGATGAGAGAGACATCGTCTCAAAGATATTTAAGCTCATGCTATGATATCATGTTTGTGACATTCGGGAATAGCCCCTAGACGTAACCGGCGGCGTCGTTCTATTTCAGGACTCACACTAGCCTCTTAGCTTACATCATTATATTCAGTGGAAAATTTACAACTTTTTATTACCTCTACTCGGAGGTTTATATAGACCTTTACCTACATATAGTTTGTGTGTGTGTGTGCATATATATATATATATATGTCGAGTATACGTAGAACCTTCTTATAGAAAGATTACTTAGTCTTCTACTTTTATTGCACATACGTATATAAAATATAACATAGTCATAATAGTTGTCACATCGCATAAGCATCTAATAACAGTGTAAAAACTTGGGCATAATCCATACATCAAGTAAGAATGCCTCACATGGGCTATACAATGTTTATACTAAATGCAAAAGAAAGAAACACAGAAGTTTTAAACAAAAAAAAACTCCATTAGCTAGATAGGGGTATCATCCTCGGAAAGTGAGAACCTACAATACTCGGATGATCAATAGATCCAAGACTTCTTCAAGTCGTCTTCAAAAAGCAATGGAATGACCGAATCTTAAAATATTGGGGAAAAGGAAGAAATGGGGTTAGTACACAACTGGTACTAAGTATGAGACTATATGCACACATAATTTGAAATCAAGCTAAGAAAAATGGACATTTCATAAAGTATGCACTTTTCATTAAAAACCTTTATGCATATTAAACAAGACCATATCAACCAATCAAACATGTTCATTAAGTCATAAGCAAGTACATCACAAGAAAAAAAACATCAAAACTAGTTAAGTCAACATACATTTAATAGAATTGAACACATAGTCAAGTAACTTTATCATCAAATCATAATAGCAACAAAATGAACAAGAGTACATTTCAATGTAACAAAACAAAGACACTTACCCATGAACCCCTATCAAGTCAACAAGTTCAATGAACAAGCAAAGTCCCATAACCTTACTCAATCAAGTTACCCAACAAGCATCACGAATAACATCCTACTTCACGTATAATAACATTTAAGAGTACATAATATCATACTGTTACAATATAGACCATCACATATTCATAAGTGATACAAATAAATATGTATTACCAACAATGTGAGACCTGTTCATATGCATGTCATATAGCATTATAAGCATTTTCATACATAAGAACATCCTCCTAAGACTCCCTTCAAGGTAAAATAATGCAATGTTTAGTTAGAGTCCCATACCCTACCTACACTAAGCCAAACCCCATAGGTCATCTTAGTTAGAATTCAATCCTTAGTTTAATTTACCTTCTGGGAACATCTTGCCCTAACCGACAGAGACCACATGAGCTAATGTGGAATCCGGTGTCAGGGAACCCTTCACAAAAAGGTGTACTACCTGCAAAGGTAGAAATAAAACATAAACATAGCAACAGTGTGGATCAACTAGCTAGTTTTCCTATAGGGTCCACATAGTTCAAGATATGAAAGATATAATTGGGACCCTCTTTATGGTAAATGCATTGTAGTCTCAAATCTCAAGAGTACATTAGTGATCCTACCTACCCTTTGTGGTAAGGGACACTTCTCACTCTAGTTCATTCTGTTCTAAGGTAGAGTCCCTTTTTTAAATGTCATTAATGCCTTTATTAATCATCATAGCTTATTATAAGTAATAAGGTCTAACCTTTGTGTAACATCATCATCATAATAGCTCAATAATATTGCCTGAGTATTGTCCTTTCATTGCAATTCATATAGGTTAATTTAACACATTAACATTCTCATATCATGATAAGCCACATTGGTAAGTCATTCACCATCCTTATATCATTTGCATCTTAAGAAAACACCTCACAATCACAGTAAACACATTTCAATTAAACATCATACAATCCTATCAATCCTACTACAAGCATTCTGCAATACAACATCATGACTTAATCACAATTAACCGCAATTTGAAGTAACTGATAGGGATCACATACATACCATGTCTCCTTCATAAGCCATCATCAAGGTCTTATATTCAACCCATAATTAAACCCAATTAGGGTATAAAATCATTATGATTCAATGAACAACATGATATAAAGGCTAAAATAATCACTACATTAGAATTCAATACTACATCAAGGTTTGAGACAAGATACTTAGGGAAATTCACATCATAGATCATAACCTAGATAACTTCTCAAGAACTAGTATGAAATGAGTATATATATCTATAATTAATTAATTTTTAGTGTAACGACATCATCTTGTAGTAATTCAACCAATAACCAAGTCAATTTAACCAATATAACCTAATTCATATCAAGATCATAACCTAGGGTTAAGAGGAAAAATCATCTTCGACAAACTAGACCAAACAATCAAGATATATAATAATTAAGTTATAATACATGTTAATATATTCATAAAATTCAAAATAAATCATAAACAAATCAAATCATAACATCAGTTTCAAGATTGGATGAAACCCACTTGAGAACTCAAATTTTTGAAATCAATTTGATGGAACCCTTGGAGAAAAGAGGTCTCAAAGATGAATTAGATCACATACGTTACTAATTGAAGAATATTGATGATGAAACATGAATTTTAGTAGCCCTTACAGAGTCCCCTATATATTTTTTTTAAATGGTGGTCTTCAACTATAGAGAGAAAGAAGGTAGAAGGAAGAGAGTTTTGGGTTTGGAAATTATGAGCTTAGGTCTAGTTTAGTTAGGCCAAGTCTTTATATAGATGTCATTAATTAACTTAATTTAACCTCCCCTTAACCTTTAATTAACTAACTAACATCTTAAAAAATTAAATGAATTACTTAAAACAACACAGTTAAACACAGACTTGAACTACGAGACCCTGACTGACGGGCTGTAGGTCAGTCGACGAACAGTGTGGCCTTCATGCTGCACGTCCGTCATATTTTTCAGAGACTATACAGAACCACCTCTCCAGGACTTTGTCTAAGTTACCATCTACGGTGGCTTCGAAGCCCCGCTGATTCAACAAAAACCTGTCTGTGGCATTCGTTGGTGAGTTTATCTTTTTACAGCTATTGCCTACTCTTGCAAGGGTCTTCCACAAGGGACCTTGCTTTGTTCTTGGAGAGTCTTACCCAAACATTTTGACCGTGAATCAACTTAAACACATGTTATACACCCTTTGACCAATTTTCATCATTTTCTGACTTCTGAAAACTAGTCAAGTAGGTTAAGGGACGCTAGTACCTCCTTGAACTATTTCCAGACATCATGGATGTTTTAGTTTCTAGGCTTCCTAAATGAATTATATATATTATAATGGACCTTAAAACAAAGTCTATAACTTCGGAAACTCACGATAGGCTCTAAAACATGCCTTGATTTTTGATGTTTTACACCATATAGCTATGCATGGAATTCGAAGTTCTAACCTACTCCGATGAGGGTGTTCTACATGCCAAGGGTAGAACTAAGACACATCTCATGTAGGAAAGTGGTTAAGGAATATGGAGGCATTTTAGGCACTATAGTCTCATTTTCAAGTAGAGATGCATTGTACTCTATTCTCCTTCTCAAAATAGAGATACTTTCTCATAACATAATCACTCGGTTCTAGCCTTTGTACTGATAGATTCAATAACACTAAACGTTATATCTAGTTCATAACCCAATAACATTAACCCTACGAAAGAAGTCCACCAGGGCTACATTACAACGGAGACGTACATAGCTCATCATGACTTTCCTAAGGATGATATGATGTCGTTCCAGCAAATCATCCCTATGTTTGTTATTCTTTATATGAAGGATAACATTACGACTCTCGATTTCAAAGTTCATAACCTTACCATTAGGTTAAAGGTTCCACTTACATGAAATTCTTAACATTATTTAAGGTCTCACATATCATTCATTCATACATGAAAAGGGTGCACTAAGCCTACCTAGTAAAGACATCTCATATTCATGTATCATTCATACATGTATCAAGTAAGGGACACAAGTCTTCCAAAAGAAGACATAACATTCTTTAATTTATCACAGATTGTATATCATTCTTTGAATAACTTAGGAATGACCCTTATCATTTTTATGTCATCCTATACATTACCATATCATCATCAATATGACAATCATCGACTCATTAAGTCAAGAAGGAACAAGTATGCATCAACTCTAAGACTACACACATAAGCATATAGTCATAGTCTAACATGATCTCTTCATATACATAGAAGGAACACATACTTTCAAATTACTTCACATATTGATAGATATGCTCATACATCACATAAATAAACTACACAAATCATGATAGTACTTCAAGTAGTGCCGACAAGGCCATGATCATCAAAATACTTAAAGTAGTTCCGACAAGGTCACATCAATTGCAAGTTAAGCACACAACACCACCACCATAAGTGGACCAGACCAATCACAATAAAATTGAAGTCCAATTAACGTAAAATAAAGAGAATTAGAGTACCAACAATTCATTCTCACCACTTCAATCCATAGCTAAATCATCCAATTCAATGCCATAAGGCCCTTACCCATGGCCATAACAAATAATTAAATACATAAACTATGATTTTCAATGAACTAGGTCAATTCAATATATATTTATCAATATAATAAAACCTATATATAAACTAAATATGATTATTACATCAATCAATAGCCCATACAAAACTACAATAGAATTCATAAGCATTAAGTGCAAATCACTTAACCCATAAAGTACTCAAAAAGTTGCATGGGTTCATAGGTTTATTGATTTAAAATAATATATTTAACAACAATTAAATTAATATTCAATGCTCTAAAACATGCATTTTCAAGAACCGATGGATAGATCATGAAATTAGACAATTCATATTTGAAAAAATTAGAAAACTCTTTCGAAGTTGGGATCCTTGATGAATACAGTTTCAAGGATCAAAAACCATTCAAAAATAAATATAATCCTCCAATTTGATGAAAAATATCCACTAAATTCTCCAAAGGGATTTTGGGTTTTTATTTTGAGGAATGAATTCTTCCAAGTGTTAAAGGCTTATAAACATGTTCAAAATACCCAAAATACCCTTAAATAACCTCCCTTTCTCTTATTAATATGTGGGGCGAATTTACCAATTCACCGCTTGACATAACAGTGACCTATGCAGGAGACAACCTCACAGACGGATAGCCACCAACGGACCATCTCCCAACCAACGGACTGTTTTGTTGGTCCGTGGTTTGGTACTGAGGTTGGTCCCTGGCTGGCCTTTTCCCATGCCTAAGTGTCAACCCACTAAACCCATCGACGGGGCATCAACTATCCCACGAGATATCTACTGCCTCCGTCATTTGGGGTTGTCTTGGCAGTCTTAGCTTCAAGGAAATGGTCCTTTCTCAATGACACTTTGTTGATCCTTGGGGACTTTCACCTAGATTTTTCCAACCCGAATATGTTTGTATAAGGTTTTAGGATATCCTACATGAATTTCATACAAAAAACAGGTAAAACTTGACGAAACATGCGTAGACATAAAAGGTCGTTTCAAGGCAAACCTTTCGAACGTTATGGACATTCTAAGAGTTTGACCTCCAAACATCACGAAACTTGACACACGGTATATAAACACTAGAATTACTCTTATAAGGACCTTATAACATCATGAAACACAAATATAGACGCATAACCACACATGAGGGACATAGGTGACTTAGTCGTCGAACTTTTTGGTCGTCCCTTGACGTTTCACTTTTAAATCACCTAAAACACTATACACTACCTCAATACAACATTATACACCATTTTAGGACCTTTGACCATCATGAAAACGATGTTAGTCTCTAGATTCACCTATGTTATTTTTGAGGTATTACAATGTCAATTATTTCCTATTCTCATCATATGAGCTACCTACTAGTCTTTGATGTCACATCTTGTAATACACCCTAGACGTAACCGGCGTCGTTGTCCTCTTTGAGAACTAAGACTAGCCTGTTAACTTACATCATTACATTCATAGATAAAATTTAATGGAGATTTAAAACTATTCATTACTTCTACTTAGAGGTTTACATAGACCTCTACATACATATATAATATATATCGAGTATACATAGACCCTTCGTATAGGAATATTACTTAGTCTTCTACTTTTATTGCACATAGATATGTATAAAATATAACATAGTCACAGTACACCATGTAACAAGAGTATATTAACTTGGGCGTAGCCTATACATCAAAGTAAGAATGCCTCACATGGGATATACAATGTATCATACTAAATGGAAAAGAAAGAACATAATAGTCTTAAACACAGAGAAAATCCATTAGCTAGATAGTGGCATCATCCTCCAAAAGTGAGGACCTAACCCACTTGGATGAGTAAGATATCCAAGCCTCCTTTAAGTCGTCTCGAAAGCACTTCAACGATTGGAACCTAAAATATTGGGGGAAAAGGAAGAAATGGGGTTAGTACACCACTTGTACTAAGTATGAGCCATATGCACACATACTCTGAAAAAATGCTAAGAAAAGGAACATTTCATAAAGGTATGCAATTTTCATTTAAAACAGTTATGCATATTCAACAAGACCATAAGAACGAATAATACATATTCCTTAAATCATAGCCATGCACATCACAAGAACAACAATCAACAATTCTAGTAAATTCAACATTCATATCATGTATATAGGCATATAGTAAAAGTAACTCTATCATCAAGTCATAACCACAACTAGCATGCATAAGAGCAGACTTCAACATAACCAAAGTAAGACAATTGCCTGTCACCCCTATCAACTCATAAGTGCAATTACAAAGCAAAGAACCATAACCTCACTCAATCAAGTAATCAACAAGAATCATGACCAACATCAAACTTCTCATACCATAAAGTTAAGAGTACACAATATCATACTTTTAACATTATAGACCAAATACATGTTCATAAGAGTAATAGACATCACCTATCATCATTAACATGTAACATCATCATATACATATCATTTTCATTTATAAGCATAAACATACATAAGAACATTCTCCTAAGACTTCCCTGAAGGATAACTAGTGCAATGAATAGGTAGATTCCCATAGGTCATCTGCGGTTTTTGCAAGCGCCCAACGGCGTAGCACGGACGAGCCATGCATGCCACCAAGCGCCCACGCGGATGAAGCGCAATCTAGGCTGGTCGGACGTCGGATTCCTGTGCTGCAAACCAATGGCCTAGGCATTGTGCACGTGCAAACGGTCGCCTTTCGCCCCTCGCATCTAGACTAAGCCAAACCCCTTGGGTCACCTTAGTTATAGTTCATTCCTTTAGTTCAATTTACCTTTTGGGAATATCTTGCATTAACCGACATAGACCACATGAGATAATGTGGAATAAGGTGTCATGGAACCCTACATCGAAAGAAGGCAAATTACTTTCCAAGGTAGTACCAAAACATAAAAACATAAACTACGTGTATCCACTTGCTAGTATTCCTAAGGGGGCTACATAGTTCAAGAACTAGGATATATAGTTGGGACCCTCTTTTGCTACAAGCATTATAGTCACCAATCTCAAGAGTACATTATTGATCCTACCTCCCCTATGTGGGAAGGGACACTCCTTACTCCAGTTCACTCGGTGCTAAGCTAGAGTCCCTTTTTGAAATATCTTTAATTCCTTTATTAATCATCATATCTTAGTGTAGTTCATAGGGTCTAACCCTTGTAAAAACATCATCATCATCATCATGTCTCAATAAGAATTGCATGAGTATTGTCCTTTCATTACAATTCACATAGGTGAGGATAGCACATTAACATTTTCACATCATCATAAGGCACAATAGTAAATCATTCACCATCTGTATAACACTTACATCTTAAGATAACACCTCATAAATCATAATCAAGACATTTCAATTCAACATCATACCACCCTATCAATCCTAACACAAGGTATACTCCAATACCACATCGTGAATTAATCACAATTAACTATAATTTGAATTAAATGATAGGGGTTATAAGACTTACCAAGTCTCCTTCATAATCCATCATCAAGGTCTTACCATAAACCCTCAATTCAATCCACTTTGGGTATACAGCATCATAAGTCAATAACAAACATGATAACAAGGCTAGAAGA
Source organism: Solanum pennellii (assembly GCF_001406875.1). Classification (NCBI taxonomy): domain Eukaryota; kingdom Viridiplantae; phylum Streptophyta; class Magnoliopsida; order Solanales; family Solanaceae; genus Solanum; species Solanum pennellii. Next base: position 56,172,253 of record NC_028647.1, on the reverse strand, counting down.
ATAAGTACATCACAATTCAATACTAGATCAAAGCTTAAGGCTAGATACTTAGGTCAATTCACAACATACTTCATAACCTAGATCATCTCTTCAAGAACTAGCATGAAAGTCTACAAATAACCATAATTCATCAATTATTTTATCAAAAACACCTTTTAGTAGTAATTCAACCAATAACCTAGTCAATTGAATGAATAAAACTTAATTCATATCAAGATAAAAATATAGGGTGAAGGGTTAAGGGTAATCTTCTATAAACTAGACCATACCGTAAAGATTTATCATAATTGGGTTAGAATACATGTTTATTTATTCATAATATCCAAAATAAATCATTAAAAAATCAATTCATAACATCAATTTTGATTGGATGAAAACCCACTTGAAAACTCAATTTTTGGAAATCAATTTGATGGAACCCTTCGAGTAATGAGGTCTCAAAGGTGAAATAGATATATACGTTATTAATTGATAAATATTGATGGAAAGAACTATATAATTTAATCCCCATACCTTCCCCTAGATTAATCTTCAATGGAGTTTTCGCTAGAGGGAGAAAGAAGAGACAAGGCAGAGAGTTTTGGGTTTCTGAGTTGTGGCAGTTTAGTTAGTCTTAATTAGGTTTGAACATTATATAGGCTGTTAACTAAGTTTATTAGACCTTACATAATACCTAATTAACTTCCTAACTTAGCCAACTAATAAAATGAACCATGTCAAAACGTGCAGCAAAACACAGACCCAATCGACCAGATCACAATCGATGGATCGTTGGTCCATCAATGGCCTGTCCCTCCTTCCGTGCTGCACATCCATAGGTTAGTTCAGAGACTGATACAAATGATCCATTAGACAAAATGTCTAAGTATTGGTCGAAGAATGGCATCGATGCCCCGTCGATTAACCTATGCCCCGTCATTCCCCTTCTTGGCTGCACATTGCCCAGACAAACTTGACCCCAAAATGCAAGGGTCCTCTTCAAGGTTCCTTAGCTGGTCCTTAGGGATTCATTCCCAGATGTTTAGACTTTGAATCAACTATAATATGTTTTATACACCCTTCTACAAATTTTCATGACTTTTCGACTTATAAAAGCTAGTCAAATATACCTAGACACGCAAGTACCTCCTTGACTAGTTTACGGACGTCATGGATGTTCTTTGACATATTTGTTTTTAGACTTCCTAAATGAATTATAATCAATAAAATGTACCTTAAAACAGTGTATAAACCTTATGAAACTCACCTTAGTTTGTAGAACACGTCTTGGATTTTCGAAGTGTTACATTATCCCCCAGTTAGGAACATTCTTCCACGAATGACATTAAAAAACTTTTGAATGAAGGAATTGACTCAAGAGTAGCATCCTAACCAACAACAATACGTAAACTACATCAACCATATTACTTATACAAGGCAATTCAAAAAGGTTCAATTACCATCCAAAAGGATCAACATCACATAAAGAGGAATATCCTTCTCACAACAACAAGAGCTCAACATAGCATATATGAGTCAATTATGCCATATATTTAACTTATCAACATGATAAATATCATTTAATAAAGACTTCACAATATCAAAATGCACGACATGTCTCAAAACAAGCAAACTTCCAAATTTCAAATCCAAATGTAAATTCCACTCTAATTCATTGTAATGACATAAAGAATGCTCCTTTTGTATAACTTTATATAAAATCAAGAAACTTCAATTTTTAGTCATTATTTTCATTATTATAAAGAACTACTAACCTTAGTTATAAAATAGATGAGGGTCATATGAATTTATGTCGTCCTCGGCCTCCCATGTTGCACCCTCAACTAGGTGATTCTTTCATAACACCTTTACGAAAGCCACGTCTTTATTCATCAATTTATTTACTTGTGTATCAAGGATTTGAATCAAAATTTATTCATAGGAGAGGTTATACATCATACAATGATCCTAAATAGGAAGAATAAATGTGGCAAGCATGGTTTTAAGATAAATGATTGTTATTCTATTGCGTCTAGGGGAAAAGAGGGTAAGAAATTTCCTCCTAGTGATCCAAAAGATGTCGCTCCAAAGAGGAATCACTTCTTTAATCTTCGGTCTAAGGGATAAAAGGCATGTTCGGATGATGAGGATGTTGGTAAGTTCTAGTATTCTCACTTTTGTTTTATGAGTTCCTTTTAAGTGGGGTAATATGGTTAGAAGAGGAGCTAGATGGTAATAAAAGCATGAAGCATGTTGCATTTTATTTAGGAGTCTTGTTTGAATTGAATTTTATTTCTTCCTCTCATTGTACATTTCATGAGGTTATGTTAATGTTTAGAATGTGTTTATCTGGTTTTATCTATCATATTGTCAAGCTTTTATCATCAATTGCCTAGGACATGCATTTTCGGATATTTTGCATAATTCACTGTATTACCTGGCAACTTACTGTGAAATGTTTAAATTTTGACTAAATTGTGTTGTTGTTGAAAATGTTTATAGTGTGTATTGAATTGATGTATATGAGCATTGTAATGTATATATAAAGGAGTTCTTGCTATTTTAAAAGAACAATGTGAGTCTTACGGCATGATGAATCGTAGATTTGTTTCTAGCTTCTTTTTGCGTTTTGAGTCTCATTATTATGTGAAATTGATGTTTTCCCTAAATGTGTGTATTGTATAATGTGTTATGTGTTATGGTTATGTTCTGTTTGTTGAATCTCTACTCTTCGGAGTGTTTGGAGAGTGCCAAGTGTCATTCGAGGATGAATGTTTACCAAGTGGGGGAGAATGTAACCTCTCTAAAATGACTTAGATAAAACTAGACTCTAATGCTTGTGTATTGATGTTTTAAAGTCCTTAAATGGGTTACAATAGTGTTATGAGGCAGTGTGTAAAGTTTCATGAAGTCTTGAGGTCAAACGTCAAACACGTAATAATGATTTTATTTGAAACGACCTTGTTTGTCTTAGTGTGTTTCGTCGAGTTTTGCGTGTTCGTTTTTGATGAGGTGAGATGTAATTAAAATGTATATGTGCATATTCGAGTTGGAAACGTCTGGGCAAAAGTCCCCAAGGACAAACCAAGGGTCCTTAAGGAAGACCTGTCTTGATTGCGAAAACTGCATAAGTAGTCACATCCCTGGAGGGAAGTCGACACCCAGTAGGCTGTTCAATGTCTCTTAGTTTGTGGAATTGATGAAGGAATAGCCTAGGGAGCTTAAGCTCCCAAAGTCACAGTCTATGAACCCATCGACAGACAGCCAGGACGGTCTGTTTATGGACCTACAACCCGTCAATGGGCATCCATTTGTCAGGGAAGTAACCTGAGGATATTTAGGGTATTTCAAGTGGTTTTATAAGTCCTAACAACATAAATTAATTCATTATTCAAAATAAAAAACCAAAGCCTCTAAAGAACTCTCTTGGACTCCATTGGAGCCAAAATTCAAGAAAGAGCTTTGATTGATGTTTATTTGGTGATTCTTCATCAATTTTCATGGTTTTATTAATTGAAGTATGGTTTTCATTCTTTAATCTTCTATAATTAAGGATCCCATCTTCAAGGTGATTTTCAAATCTTTCTTCCAAAGATGAATTTCTAAATTGAGTTTCTTCCATGGTTTCTTGCATAAAATATTTGGAATAAATGTATTAAGATTGAATTGTCGTTAATTTGATTATTTTAATTCCAAATCTCCATGAAATCATGTAATTCATGATATATTTATTTTGGCTATATATTATGTATGTTTTGATCATGTCTCAATGCTAATGAATTCTAGTTTAGATTTCTTAGGGTTATTGAATTATGTAGGAATTGTGTTAGATTAAGGTGTAGAGGCTGTCTTAGATTGATCAATTCATATTTAATTGATTTAGATTGATTGAGTACTATGATTATTGGAATGAATTGGTGATTAAGGACATAGATAAGGGCCTTTGAGTATACCGTTTGTATATTTGGCAATGGATTGAAGTTGTTAGAGTAGATTGGCGGTATGCTTCCTTAAATCTCGTCATATTATGTCATTTAGGTTTTTAATAATGTTTACAATTGGTATGGTCCACTTATGGTTTCGGTGCTATGTGCTATACTTTGAATTATGTGGCGTAGTTGGCGTTACTTTATGATCAAGTATGATTAAGATGACCTTGTCGGCATTACTTCATATATTGTGATATCTTGTGCAGTTGATTTAAGTTAAGTATGATCATATCTATCTACATGTGAGTAAGATAAATGTATGTGTTATTCTATTGCTATTAGGTGATCATGTTAGACTATTACTATGTTCTTATATGTGTAAGTGTAGGGTTGATGTATGATTCTTGCTAATTGGCTATATGAGTCTTGTGATGGTTCATGATGAGGTTCTATAGAGGTGTGTAGGGTGACTTTTGTACATTAATTGGTTCACCTTATATTCTACTTTGATGATATTGTACATATGATAACATGATACTAGAATGTGTCTTGTTTGATAGGCTTGTGTCTCTTACTTGATACATGAAGTATATGAATGTGAACACTTGACTTAGATTTCCTACGCTGCTTTTTCATGTGTGCATATGTGTTGTTGGAATGTGAGGTTGAACATAAACAATAGGGTCATTTATGTGAAACGTTGAACCTAGTTGAGAGGTGATGCTATCCTTGAAGTTGAAAGCAGTAATGTTATCCTTCTTGCGTGAATGGTGGAATTAGTAATGGTTGGATGGAATGGAATGAAATCATTCTTAGGAAAGTCATTGTGCTATTTTTATTTAGACAATTATATGGTAGACCTAGAAGATCCATCCTTGGTATTGTGATTGAACTACTCTATGAGAAAAATTGCTAGCACCGAGAGAGTATGCTTGGGAAGTAGATCTAGATAAGAAGGTAGCTAGAGTACAAAGAAACCCTTATATTTTTTATCCATGTTCCTACATCGGATGTGTCCTAGTTCTACCATTGGCATGTGGAACACGCTCCATCGGAGTAGGTTCATGAGTCCAGATACCATGCAAAGATAGTATGGTCTTTGTCGATTATTGACTATTCTCATCATGTGGGATATGTTCTTGTATTGGTGAGTTCTATGATGTTTTTGTAGTTGAATGGGATGCTACCTAGATATTGCATGAGTTGTCTTTGAAGGTACTAGGATGTACTTTCCCTAGGTCTTTTCTAAGACCATTACATGAGGTTCTTTTATGGTGTAATGTTATTGTATTTATCTCATTATAGGTAGTCTTAAGGACCATATAGGTTTGCCTGGAGAGAGTGTATGGGCGGTGTCTCTTTGTCTTACTTAAGTGAGTCTAAGGATAATCATTGATGAGAGGGTTCCGTAATAAGAGAGTTCGCTGTAATGTTGGACTTAGTTCACTGTAACTTGGCTTAGTTCACTATAAAATTCTTCAATATTTTATAAATTGCATATGTAATATTTTGTATGTTTCTAAGATGTTAAATTTTGTTCTTATCCTTATACAATGATGTTTTACTCAAAAGAAAATGTTTAGCTCAAATGTCCTTTTAGCATGATTTTATGCATTATGTCATACTTAGTACATTTGTTTGCACTAATTCCATACATTTTGCCTATCTCTAAAGTATTCATAGATGAAGGACATTTTGGAGTAATGCTTGTATTATAGGATCTTTCAAGAAATGTTAAAGTATGTCCTCACTTGACTCGAGGGCATCACTATCTTTAGTGTTCTTTTATTAAAGCATTGTATTTGACATATTATATCTATATGTTGATGTATGGGCAATGTCTTAAGTATTCCTAAGTCTAAGATTTGATAATATGATACTTACTATTTCCTGTTGTTTCAAATTAATGATGTTCGATTTTTGTGAAAAGTTTTAATTACGCACTACTCTTCATATATGCACATGCGATGAACTATAAGAAAGGGCTTGTAAAAGACCTCCGAGAGGTAAAGTACGCCGTGCCATGAACTAATAATACCCTAACTTCTAGGTTTTACATGTGGGTCGTGACATTCATAGTCACCTTCTTCGTGTATCAAGTAAGGGAAATAGGTCTACCAAAACAAGACACACTTCATTACCATCTTAACACATATACAATATCATCTAAGTAGCATATAGGGTCAACTAAGCATACTCAAAAGTCTCATATATCCAAATAAGAAGGTTCATAGTTCAATAGCAAGAATTAACACATAAGGAATCTATATAGCCTATTATGATCATCTATAATTATTTAGAAGACACATAATTGACGTCATAGATACACATAACTCATATAGACCTCAACTTTGATCACGTAACCATGTTATAACATGACAACTACATGATACATAAAGTAATGCTGACAAGGCCACATTTTTCATTATTCATAAAGTAATGTCGGCGAGGCCACATCATTATGAAATATAGAATATAAGCATAACTACCATAAGTGGACCATACCAATCATTATCATAATTGAAACAGCTATACTACTCAATTTTGTATGGGTTAGGTCAACATACCACCAATCTAATCACAACATATCCAATCCATAACCAATTCAACTAATTCAATTCCTACAACTCTTACCCATAGACATAAAAATTAATTAAAACCAATAATCAATCTATACAATTGATATATCAAGATACAATATGAAAATAATCAAATTAAGGAAGATTATGTAAAATTCTAACATGACCTTTATATAATTGAATAGACCAATGTAACCTACACATTAATTTAATACAATTAATCATTAATCAAATCACCCACATATGGGCCAAATACGAATTTCTTGTATAGATTGGGTTCATAGATAGTTTGATCTAAAATCATTCAATTAACACTAATTCAATCCTCAATCATTGATTCAAATCATTTTATGCAAAAACCCATGACTAGAATTCAAAATAGAAGATTTCATGTTTTGAAACCATTAAAATTGGCTCCTTGAGTGGAAGAGGATTCAGGGATGAAGAACCATACCTTTTTTTTATCAAAAGCCCAGTAAATTGGAGAAGAAATCACTTGAGAAATCACCTTCTAGCTTGAGCTTGAGTTTTCCCTCGAATGAAACTTTGCGAGAATTTCAAAGAGAAGAAGGTTTTGGGGTTTTTGATTTCTTAACGAGTAATGGGGTTTTTACATGGAAAAAAGGTTAAATATGACTTAAAAACGGTCAATAACAAAATCCAAAAGTACCCAACATACCCCCCACATCATTTGGACAATTTTTAGTAAGTGTAACTTAACTTCAATTTATGGAATTATAGTCGGTAAATAAGTCTGCAACGCGGAGCGTCTCTCGCATGATTTTTGAAAATAAATTCCTAGAAATCGGAGTCCGCCTTGTGACTGTCATGCGGAGAAACTTTTTGACTTTGATGGACCAAGTCCTTAACATGGACTGGTTCCGTCAATGCCTAACTTGATGCTGCCTTGAGCAGCTCGCATGCTTAAGGCTTGGTCCTCCTCAATGACCCAAAAAGCCGTCCTTGGGGAGTAGTTACCGGATGTTTCCACCTTTAATACTCTTGCATACATGTTGTATATAAATCACTTGAATTTAAACTCCAAAAAACATAAAAATATTCAAAGACACACAAGGACACACAAGCATGTCTTAAGGCAAAACATTCGAACGTCTTGGATTTTCTTGGACGTTTGACCTCCAAACTCATCAAAACTTTAGACAGTACCTCATAAAATCATTATAAAGAATTTTAGGACATTACAACTTCATGACACACATGTTAGCCCCACTTGGAAAACATTCGTCCTCGAATGACACTTTCTTCATTTTAGGCACTTTCAAAAGACAAGAAACTAAAGACTAGAAACGCAAGACAATACCACACAATACACAATACACATACATAGTAGGAACACCAATATCACATAATCAAGAGACTCACAACACATCAAGAACATAGAAACTAATATACGACTCATTATGCAATAAGACTTACATTATTCGTTTCATATATGAGGAACTTCCTTATCCACACATTATAATGCTTAATACATCTTTTCATCCTTAATTACAGGCCACACTCTTGAGAACACTTATTTAAAAAAATTTCAATCAATTCAAAGTGAACATGCTCACTAGATCACAAAAACATGTTTTAGAACCTTAGTATGATATCATTATAAGATAAAAGACAAAACATATAAACTCATTTTACAACATAGTATGTGTCACATCATGGGAGCACCCCTTAGATGTAACAGGCGTCGTCGTTCTCAGAGAGGACAAATACTAGTCTCTTATAATTCATTAATACACTCATATGATAAAATGCGGAAAATATAAAAATTTTCTTCTAAATCTATCATGAGGTTTACATAGAACTGTCGCATACACATAGTTTATTTTTAGCGAGTATACTTAGACCCTTCGTATTAGAAGATTACATAGTCTTGTACTTTTATGCACATATATATATAAGATACATTATATTAGTAAGAACATATCATATCATAACCATGTAAAATAAGAGTAAAGCAATTGGGTATAGCCCATACATAAATACAATAAAAGACACACATAGCCTTTGCAATCATACTAGTCAAATAAAAGAGAAAGAACAAAGTGTCTTTAAGACTAATAAGCATCAAATGCTAAAGTGTTATTTCCCTCGAAGTGGTGATGACCTACAAAACCCTTGGGAAAGTCCAAGTACTCTTGAAGTGTCCTTCTTAAGAACAAACCAGCCCGAACATACAAAATTGTAGAAACATAGAAATAGGATTAGTACACCACTTTTATTAAGTACGAAAATATATGCACACATACATTTGAAATTATGCTTAAAGGGAAATTCATATAAAATATGCTAAGTTACTCTGAAAAGAATTATGCACAACTACTAACTCCTATAGGCCAATAATCACATAATCCTTAAGTAAAGACCATATACAACACAACAAAAACATCATCAAGTACATTCAATTCAACATGTATAAAAGTTCATAACATCATAATATAACCACAAGGCATATATAGGAACTTCATAACATTTTAACATATACTAGAAACTTACCCATATACCCTTATCAAGTCTATAAGTGCAATGACTAAGGAAATCCCCATAACTTCAGTTAATAAAGAAAACAAAATAAAGCGCCATAAGCAATGCCTAACTTCACATAACATAGCATCAACGGCAACCATCATTATACTTTAGCAATATAGACCAACAATATTCTCATAAGTGAAACTAACATCATATAGAGTCAATAACATGTAAAGTCAACATATACATGACATATACATTATCAGAGCAGAAGAACAACTCCTAAGGTTTCCTTCAAGGCAAACTAGTGAAACGCATACGTAAAGTCCCATACCCCTACATAGTCTAAGTCAAACCTCATAAGTAATCCTAGTTAGTATTCACTTCATTACTACATTTTACTTTCGGGAACAATTATCTTTACGAACATTCACCACAAGAGATATGTGTGGAATCCGTTGTCGTAAGACCTTACACCTATGGAAAGTGGTATTTCGTCTAAAGTAGTACCAAACATGAACATAGCATGTAGATTGATCCACTAGCTAGTATTCCCATAAAGGACACATAGTTCATGAACTAGGAGATATGTATTGAACCCTCTACATGCTCATTGGCATTGGAGCCTTCTCTCATGAGAATCCAAAGGGGGATTGTCCTTAATAGGAGAGTCAAAACCTCATGCGGAACTATATGGCGAATCTTGCTCTACGTAAAGCCAACACCTCTCGTATTCAAGTTCAATCCGTACTAAGCTAAAGTATCTTTTTGAAATGCCTTTACGTCATTCGTTATATTTAAAGCTTAGTTTAGGTCATAGGAGTCTAACCCCTTATTTTTCATCATAATTATCTCATTAGGAATTTCATGATGATAACCTTTAAATACAACCCTCATAGTAAGATGAACACCTTATATCACATCATAATAATACAGACAAGTGAATCAACATTATACTAATACAACGACAACCTTAACATGTTCTCACAATTCAGAAGATAAGAAGTTTTAATACCAACATCATACAATCCTAATTAGTCAAATCACAACACATATACTTCAATTGAATGAACATCATTAGGTAGAAGTCATCACAATAGAGTTAGGGTTTCAAGACCACAAAGTCTTACCTATTCCTCTTTCAAATCCATCATCATTGTCTTACGATAAACCAACCCAAATTCATCCATAAATTTGCATAATAACATCATATAATAGTAAATCACACATTAACCTATTCTATTATATGATTACTAGACAATTCAATTCAAGATCACTACCTAGGGTTTAGGGGAAAAGGTCATCTTCCACAAACAAGGTTAATGCATCAACAACTTGAATTATTGATTCATAATATAATCATAATACCTAAAATAAATCATAAACAAAACAATTTAGAACACCAAATTCATATAGGAAGAACACATATTAAATAATCTTTTTGAAAACCAATTTTTGGGGAACCCTCTAGGGAAAGGACTCCCGAAGGTTAAAGGTTCCCATAAATTGTTAACTGTTGATGATTAATAGATAAAAGTGGTCTTATTTCATCCCTATAACCCTTCTTGATATGTTTTTCTATGTATCTTCTATTGGAGAGAGAAAGTACATAGAAGGAATTACAATTTGTGTTTGGGAATTGAGAGGTGTTTTTTTGGGTTTAGGCTTAGTGTAGGTTCTATTGTGACTTAACTAACTTAATTAACCACCCCTAATCCCTAATTAACATCCTAAATAAACTAACTAATTAAATAAACTCAACTAAAACATAAAAATAAAACAGTGGCAGGACCTACCAGACCTCGATTGACGATCTGTAGATTGACCTACACCCTTGCCTCTCACCGTCCTGCACATCCGTCGATGATTTCTAAGACTTGTCCAAATGGACCTTTTGCCAAAATGTCTATGATTCCAAATACGGTAGCCATCGATGCCCTGTTGATTTGACCACGCCCTGTCGTTGGCCTTTGTTGTAGACACTGTGCATGAAAGCTTTTTAGCCAACATGGAATAGTCCTCCTCAAGGACCCTTTGATTGGTCCTTGGGGAGTCATACCAAGACGTTTTGACTCTAAAAAACTCTAATACGTATTATAAACCTTAATACAATATTTCATCAATTTTGACTCCTAAAACCTTGTAAAATAGGATAAGGCACTCTAGCATCTTTTGAACTAATTTCCAGACGTCATGGACGATTCTTCACGCTTTGATTCTAAAACATCATAAATGAATTTTGTACACTATTATTGACCCTAAAACATGTTTTGAACCTTTATACACTCATGTTAGTCTCTAGTGTACGTTTTAGACTTTTGGAGTGTTACATTCGACACTTCATAAAATGCACAATGCAAGAAGTCAATGAAATTCAATATATATATGACTCTTAAACACAATGAAACATGAGACATGCTACTAAGACATTCTATCTCTAAATCTTTACTAGAATAGAAGAGTAGAGACAACAAATCACAATTCTACCACTCACCATACTCCCCAACTTAGAAGGAATTGATAACAACTAATGAGAAAAAACTATAAATCACCAACATCATCATCATTTGACTTTGATTTCTTAACCCAGAGTCATAGAAGCGTTATTTCTTGGAGCATCACCGTCCAAAAAAGTAGGAGGAACTTGCTTGGCCTCTCTTCTTTTATCAACCATAGTAGGAGAATCCCTCACCTTATGACCATTTATACAACAACCAAATAAATTTCCATACCAACTACGCATTTCCCAAAGTTCTTCTTCCTACAAGTAACACAAGTAGTCTTATCACCTTGAGAACCACTACCCCTCTAAAGTTTGACCTTAGGATCAGTAGGTCCATCTCGGTCTGGAGTCCTCTTCTTAAACATAGTTTTGTTTTTGTCATTAGATCCACTCCTCTTAATATTCCTTGATATTCTACAATGCTTGGACTCCTCAATAGATTAAGCATACACCACAAACGTAGACAAGTTATATCACTATGGAGCATTGTCGTATCACGCTCAACTTTCACTAGGTCGGCAACAACGATAACTAACCTACTCATCTCATCCCTAGGGTTAGATAACAAGAATGGAGCATACCTAGACAACATAGTGAACATCAGTGAATACTCTTCAACACTCATATTGTAAGACCCATAAAATGACTTAGGTGAATATAGAGCCTGACATGGTTTTCGTGACATTCTAAGGACCTAAAATTTTTAATAATGTGGGTGTCAGGAAGTGTCTAAGAGATTAGGTGAATTGGCAGTCAAACGTCAAGGGACAACCAAGACATTCAACGACTAAGTGACCTATCTGCCTCATATGTTGTTTTATATGTTTATAAGTGATTCATGAGGATATAAGGTCATTATAAGAGTTTATATAGTGTATATAGGCAGTGTGTCTTGTTTCATCAAGATTTGAGGTCAAACGTCCAAGAACGTCCATGTCGTTCGAAAGGTTTCCCTTGAAATGACCTTGCGTGTCTATGTATGTTTCATCAAGTTTTACGTGTTCGTTTTTGATGAAACTCATATAGTAAGGTCCTAAACTCGTATGCCAACATATTTGGGTTTGAAACGACCAGGTACGACTCCATGTAGGACCTTCAAGGGGTCCTAAAGGAGGACCTCAACTTGAAGCTCAACACTGCCAGACAGTGACAATCGACTGACCCAAACGACGACCAGTCGACCAGTCGATGACTCGTCAATGGGTTTCATCGATGGAACCACTTGGTCTGCAGGTTTAAGAGTTTGAGGTTCAACCTACGAGACCCTACCGACGGGGCGTGGGTGAGACTACTGACCGTCGATATGGGCGTCGATGGTGCTGCCTGTTTCCTGCCTGTTTTCTGTTAAGTTGAGGGGTAAAGTTTTAAATTCATACCAAGTCTTATAAAATGTGATGATAGTTTTTTTGATTGTTTATGGGTATGTAAAGAGTATATAAGTCGTTAAACTCTCATTATAACTCTAACACCTAAATCAAAACACATTCCATCCAAAAGTTCCTCCTAAAACCTCCTCGAGAATTCTAAGTGATGGTGGAGATTTAAGATGGTCCATTAATGGAGTTTCTTCTTCAATAGCATTGGTTTCTTATAATAAGGTATGGGAGTTTTTCATCTAATGCTTTCTATCAACTTAGAGATGATTTTGAAGATGATTTTCAGAGATTTCAAAAAGATGAAAAGTCCAATAACTACTCTAAGTCTAGGGTTCTTGCATAAATTCATTTCAAACATTAACATATGATATTATTGATGTTTAATTGATGTTTTCTAACAAAATTATCCTTGAACCCTTGACCTTCAGGAATATCACACTTTGACTAAAATATGAGTTATATGATCATTCTTTGATATTGATGAATTCATGTGTAGATTGTTATGAGCTTTTGATTAATGCATATATTGTGGTAAATTGGTTTATGTGCTATTTAAATTTTATCAATTGTCTATTGAATATTCTTAGATATTTTGACTATTAAGCCTATTGATTTGATATTAAATTAATGCTTATGAATTCTAATGCAATTTTTTATGGGCTATTGAATAGAGTAAGGATTGTATCCAATTGATTTCTAATTGGTATTATATTGATAAATATATTGAATTGACATATATTAATTGAGCATTATGATTTACGCATTGAGTTAATGTTCATGGCCATGTGTAATGGCCTTATGGTATCAAATTGGATGGATTAGCTTTGTATTTGAAGTGGTAAGATGGAGTGGGGTAGGCTTCCCTAATTCCTTTAATTATATGTTAATAAGACATCAATTATGTTGTGATTCGTATGGTCCACTTATGGTGGCGGTGCTATGTGTATTTATGTGACCATGTTGGCGTTACTTTATGCAATATGATGGTCATGACCTTGTCGACACTATTTGAAGTATTATGATGATTTGTATATTTTATTTATGTGAAGTATGAGCATACCTATGTACATGTGAAGTAATGTGTAAGTATGTGTTCTTTGTATGTATATTAGGAGATCTGTAGGCTATGACTATGTCCTTATATGTGTAGTCTTAGATGTTGATACATGATTGTTCCTACATGACAATATGAGTTGTGATGGTTACATTGATGATTGTATAGTAATGTATAGGATGAAATAAGGATTATAAGGGTTATTCCTAATTGCTTTAAAGAATGATATGCTACATGTGATAAAGTAAAGAATGTTGTGTCTTGTTTCGGTAGACTTATGTCCCTTACTTCATAAATGTATGAATGATATGTGAATATGAGATGTCTTAACTAGGTAGAATTAGTTCACCATTGTCAAGTATGAATGAATGAATGTGAGACCTTAGATGATGTTAAGAAGGTCATGTACGTTGAAAAGGTTATGTTATGAATGTTGAAGTCGAGAGCCATAATGGTATCCTTAATATAAAGGAATGGTGGACATAGGGTGGATTGGATGAAACAACATCATATCATCCTTAGAAATGTCATAATGATATATCTTAGTAACCATTGAAAGGTAGCCCTAGTGAAACATTTTGGTAGGGTGAATGCGATTACGTTATGAACTAGATAAGGAACCTCTTCATGTGATCCTTTAATGTCAATTATTCTATGAGAACCAAGGCTAGAATCGAGTGATTATGTTAAGGGAAGTGTCTCTATCTTAGAATGAGACTATAGTACCATGTACCTCTACTTCAGAATGAGAATAGTGCATAAAAGCCCTTCATATTCCTTAATCATGTTCCTACATAGGATGTGTCCTAATTCTACCCTTGGCAAGTAGAGCACCCTTATCGGAGAAGGATAGAACTCCGTACTCCATGCTTTTCTACCATGGTCTATGTCGGTTATTGTCTGTGCTCATCATATGGGATACTTACTAGCATTAGAGATGTTCTATGAAGTTTAACTGGTGGTATGGGGCACTATCTAGGCATTGCACAATAGGATTTTAAGGTGTTAGTTAGAGTCCCTAGGTCTCCTCCAAGAGCATTACTTGGATGTCCTTTATGTGACGAATGACTATTAAATGAACTAACGGATGTAATGACTTAAGTAAAGAAAATATGTTGAATGAATAAGTACTTACCTAGAGTAGTTAAGGGTTCTTTAGTTAAGGCATGAAGGGGGTATAGGAATAGTAACTTCTTATCTTAACTAGATAAGTCTTAAAAATGACAGTCGTTAGATGATTGTTTATGTGGACATAGTCCGAAAAATATAGGAAGTCTTACGGATTATTTTGGTAGTTTTGAAGAGATCAATCATGGAATTTATCATCTTAATGTACTTATATAAGTCTTTTGATATCCTTTGATGAGGAAATGTCATATTATCTATATGTTGATATGTTTGATGTCTTGTAAGTGTGTATGTGACTCATTATAAGTAGTCTTGAAGATCATTTAGGCATGCTCAGGTAGGTTGTATGGGCGGTGTCTATTGTGTTTCTAATGTGAGTCTTAGCAAAGGATTAATTGGGACAACTACATACTAGAAGATATCTAAAGTGAAGTGAAGGACTTCACTGTAACAGTGAATTGAGTTCACTGCAAAGTGAAGTGAATTCACTCTAATGTTTTTTAAAAGTGACTTTTTGATTAAATGATTTCTTTAGTGTTTCTAAATTGTCAAATGTTATAATTTTTTTTATAATATGAAGTTTTGTTAAAAATTCATGTGCCTTTTTCATTGTTTTTGCATGGCTTCCATACTTAGTACATCTAATTTGCTAACCGTTTTTTTCCTTTTTTGACAAAAGTTTGGGGAATTGGAAGTCTTGATATCCATGGAGGATGGATAGGTTTCTAAGGTTTGAAGACGAAATATTGGTGGTTCCTCATCGATTTGAGGACAATATCGACATGTCCCACATGTCATAGCCTTTATATATTGTCTTTTATGGGATTAGTACCAAGTGTTGTATACTCTAAAGTTTAGA
This sequence comes from Solanum pennellii, assembly GCF_001406875.1. Taxonomy (NCBI): domain Eukaryota; kingdom Viridiplantae; phylum Streptophyta; class Magnoliopsida; order Solanales; family Solanaceae; genus Solanum; species Solanum pennellii. Next base: position 56,156,359 of record NC_028647.1, on the reverse strand, counting down.
CGGTTCAAGTAGATGCTGTAAAGATTTAAATTTTTAAATCATTGTCTTCTGCTTGTGTAATGTTTACGAAAGCGTTCTTCGTGTGTGAAGAGAGTTTTAAATTCGTACCTATTTTAACATGTTTATTATGCAATGAATGAGACGAGAGGCTTATATGAGACTTCTTGAAGTCTCATTTGCTCTGTGACGACACAATGATGTTCTAACTTCTTGGGTGTACCTTCGAGTCGTGACAAAGTTGTTATCGGAGTATAAGGTATAGGGAGTGTGTTAGTTGTCTCATAAACCACATCTAGTAGAGTCTTGTTTATAATGTGAAGTGCGCCACATTATAAATAGGAGGCTATTGGGTTCTAGAAAAGTTTCATTTCCTCATTCATCTAGTCGTGCCTAAGAGCTTTGTTTATGGTGTCTTTCCCTTGATTCCCTTATGTGTTTGTCCTTTGAGGGTTACATTATGAAGTTTGGGTGGAGGGAGAGAAAAGATGGGATGTGACTTGTTAGATGAAGTGTGATATACGGTTGGTTTGACCTTAGATTGGCTAGGTTACCTTTTGAAGGGTAGTTAGGTTGGAAATAATGGTAAGTTATATTGTTAGAAAGGTGAAGGAGTGGTTTTTAAGGCGGTTTGAATTCGCTTAAGACCCAACCATAGAAAGGAAGGTGACGAGATTTGAAATAGTAATGGTGAGTTCTCCTAGTAAGGGGGATGTAGTGGTTAGATGATGAGACCTTTCGAGAGTATTTAGTTTTTTTTATGGTAGACCTTTGTAAGAAAGTATTAGTAATGTTTAATGTTCCTTGAGGGAGTTCCTTGTAGTGAACATTATGTTTACCGTGGAATAGGTTTCTCCTATGTAGGGGTGTATGGTTGTTGGGAGTGAAGTACCCTTAACTTTTCTTTATGTGTTTATTCAATCCTAAAACAAATTGTTCTTAGTGTTTTATTTATGGTGAGTTGAAAATATTTTCCTTATAATATGCATGTTTTGATTGAAGTTTTTGTCACGTAAAAAATTATTGAATAAGAATTGCAACCGCCGTCGTTGACCTCTCAGAGTTCGCAGACAAGCCTCTTCTTGCATTCATGACATTCATCTAGTTGAATTTGCGCGAAATTTAAAACTTTTTAAACTAATGAAGTATACATAGACTTCATAGGCTTCTTACATAGATACCTCATATACTAAGCTCAAGGTAAAGGACAACCATCTAACAAATTGCGGAATCAATTGAAATCAATGAATAACATATCATAGTAGTTTGCCAAAACGACCTTATTACAAAGCTTCAAATAAATTTATGTAAGAAACGCTAGAGACAACATCCACTAGATATGTGTAAATACTAATGCTAGACTAAAACTGTAGAATCCTTGAAATCAAGAGGACCTACCAATGGTCTGGAAAAAGATGAGTCCAAACCGTTGCGAAGAGTCTTCAACTTTTCTCCAACCTGCACCTATAAAAATAGTAAATTTTATAGGGTTATTACACTTCTTGTACTATTTATGGGTGTATGCACCAACACACATAAGGCTATGCATGACCAAGGAAAGCTCTTCCTAAACAACATGTTATTTCTGGAAAGTGCAGTCACTAGACTTTCCTAAATCGTTAGTTGTGAATTGTTGTATGAATATTATGTATTTTAATTCATTCAAAGCACACAACACAATTTCTATATGATTACAATATCTTAGAATCAGTAACATAATTTTAGAACAATTCGAACGATGATTTGGATATTTGATAGTCCAAACCCGAGAGCCCTATTTTTGACACTTAGGTTATTTTTAGTCTTTTTATTCTTCTTGTTATGTATTTCAAGGATATCATTTGATATTATGTTTCACTTACAAGTGCAATGATTCATTACAATCCCATACCTACAATGAATCGAGTAAGCAATTCACAAGACGAAGGACATGATTCGGCTACTCTACTTTAGATTCTTCATTATTATTTCCTTTGGGTATTATTATATATATATGACAATTTTTTTGCCTATGCCCATCCTATAGTTTATTCATAATCCATGCTCCATTATTTATTGCCTTACCTACAAGTTAAATATTTCATTCTTAAATTGTATATGAATGTATTTATAAGCCAATCTCTATTGGCTATGCCCATTAATTACTTATTAATCTTTTTATATACGTTGTGGCATCTATTCATCCTCAAATATTGGCACAAGACTTAGTTTGTTTTTCAGTCTTTTTCTTATTCTGGTTGTGTAGTTCAATAATTCCTTTATTCCTATGTTTTACTTACAAGTGCAATGATTCATTGTAGTCCTATACACACAAGGAATTAAGTATTCCAATGACTAAGGATAGATTTCACTAACTTCCAATGAGTCATTCGTTAATTTATGTATTCATTAACATTTCATAAGCCAGTTTCTATTGGCTATGCCATCTGTTTCATTAATTTCATGTTATGGAAGTTATGAGTTTTTTAGATGTCATTATGTTTCTACTTCCCTTTATTGACATTATATAATAAGTAATTTTAAGCCAACTTTATTTGGCCTTGCTCATTATTTGCTGAAACTTCATAAGTATTGATATTGACAATTGACAATCTTAAGCTCTTCGTCATAGCTTACTTTTAACATACCTTACATCATCATTCTAACTTATTTTCATAGACACATCTTTAGAAGTAAGATCATGCGAGGTAACATGAAATCCAATGTGTTCCACAAACCGAAAAGAGGTAATTCACTGATTAAAATGAATCTAGATCATGTGAGCTACTCATGAAATCCAGTGTCAGCCGCACACTGAAAAGGGGTGATTCTCGGCTAAGACGAATCCATCTCAAGTGTTCACTCCACACCAAAAAGTAGTGGCTCGCGGCTATAGTGAACAAAAAACATGTGGTGTGCATTAACTGACATAGATCATGTGACTAAAACATAAAATCCGGTGTTTTCCCCACACCGAAAAGAGGTTGAATCATTGTCCAAGGTGAAACCTAAACATACCTATTTCTCTTAGGTGGAAACCATAGGCTAGTTCCTATGTATGATAAATATATTTCAAAGACAAGGGACTTAATGATACTACTTATCCACCTCTATGGAAGCCTCGTCTCATAAGACTTACACGTGTAAGCACATGCTCATAACTAGTCTATAGGTGCTGGGTTCACTTTCATTATCTTCTTTATATATTAGAGTTGACTCAATCATTATGGAAGCTTGCTTCTAGATTGAGATTTAGTTACACTTTTGATGACTTGTGATCCTTACTTTACATTTATAAAATGAGAATTGTCCTTACATATCATCCTTACTTTACATTGATAAAATGCGAATTGTCCTTACATATCATCCATAGGTCTTAACGAGACTAGTCTCACACATTCTAAAACCTTCATTCATGAGTATTATTTTAACATAGTAGCTTAGTTGTAAATAGGACTTGTCTCACTTCCTTTGACACCCGATTCTGGTCACTTGCTTATTTTAGACCCCTTTAATTATGTTATAACTCACGTTGCTTCTTTACTTTAGTGTAATAGCTTCATTTCATCGTTTATGCACTATGAGTACTTCTTTAAATGAGTTACATATGTTCATAGTTCATTCTTTTAGAGAATGTTGGGAGTTGTCCGAATGAATGGCATGCCCTTCGTTATGAATTCATTGAATTACTTTAGAAGTGCTTATAATATAATAGTATACTCTAACTACACAAGATTGTCATATGATTAGTATTGGCCTCAACATTTGGATATTAAACTACATAACCGTTTTTGTTGGCATAAGCAAATTTAACATATGTTCTTAGTCAAATTGAATCTGTATGAACCATTAAAAAATCTTTCAATCATTTACATAAACTCGTAGATATTTGAATGCATCCTTTTTGACAAAGTTGTGTTAGCCAACTTGTTGGCATAAGATAGGCAATTCATTCAAGATATGATTTCATCGATGTCGTTTAAGCCAATCTTAGTTTTTGGATTTTAGTGATAACATTTTTTAATATCTTGGACAGCATAATATTAATATTCTATGAACTTAGCATCTTCATAACATCACAATAAAATCAAGTCAACATTCGTCCAAAACACATAAATCACTTAACACATCACCAACGTAACTTAGCATATCATAGGTTTTTGATTTACCTGTTAATATTAAATTTACACGACTACAAGGTCATAGGTTCATTTATTATTCATAGTTCAAGAACAATACATGTTAAGAACAGCCAGTACCACATTCCAACAACATGATCTCCAACCTATTCATCATTTAATCGAAAGGGATACTAGGGACAGGGAGTTGGACGACAATACGAGAACAACCCTAATTTTCAAGATCTTTAAATCATTTGAAAGAAAATTCTCTTGGAGAAGGAGTACAGGAGAGAAACGCATATCTTAATTAGAACTTAATCTACGAAGACCACCTTGAACAAAAACTTAAAGAAACGTTGAAATCGTTTAAAACGTCTATGAACTTTCTGCCTCTTTCTTTCGTTCTTTTTAGCGTTGTGTTCTCTGAGTTATTGATTGTTATTTTTAGGTTTAGGAACTGATATTGACTCATTTAAATAATTCTTAATTAGTTAATTAATTAATTAAATAAAGCAATTACTAAAAAGCCCCTCCAAGATTGACTAGAAATAGGAAAACAAAACACGTAGTCAAATATTAGATTTTTTTCTTAAAAATTTCGTTTTGCCCCTTAAAATTAATTAATTAAATGGATAATATAATTAATTAAGGGACCTAGGTTAATTACAAAAGTACCCCTAAATCATTGGATCCATAATTAACCCTTTTGGACAATCCTAGGTTACATACTAGAATGTTTCTTGAGTTGTACTAGGTTAGTGTAAGAATTTTGGTTTGAACCCTTTACTTTAATCATTAAATGGATAATTTAATTAATTAAGTGACCTAGGGTAATTACTAAAGTAACCTTAAGTCGTTATAAAAATAACTACCCCTTTTGACAATCCTAAGTTAGGAACTAGGTTGTCTTTTTCTTGTCTTAACCAAAATCTGGAAATTGCCTCGTGATTTCGGTTTTGCCCTTTTGAATTAATTAATTGATCTTATAATTAATTAATTGACCAACCTAGGGTTATTACTAAATTATACCTATGTTTTTACGACAATAACAAACCCTTAGGACAATCCTTGGTTAGGTACTAGGTTGTCTTTTGATTGCCTTAACCGAAATCTAGAAATTGCATTATGATTTCGGTTATGTCCATTTAAATTAATTAATTAAGCTGATAAATTAATTAAATGAGCAACGTATGGTAATTAATAAAGTATCCTTAAGTTTTTAGGACCACAACCAACCTTTTGGACAATCCTTGGTTACATACTAAGTTGTCTCTTTAACTAGTTAATTAGGTTGGTGTCACACAATTTAAATCATAGGTTGTTGGGTGCAATAATTAGTTTATTTAGGTTTCTCTTAGGTTAGTTAGTTAGTTAGGGAAGCAGGTTAGAGTCTATAATTTTTTAGAGAACTAGGCCCCACATGGTTGAACCCATGTGCACGCCTGCCTCCCCTTAACTACCCTAACAAAATTCGGTTAGGGTGGTCCCCTCTTGGACGAGTCCCACATGCTTTGACCATGCGCTTGAAAATTGGTTGGTTTTATTTTTCTAACTAACTATTCTTGATGTCCTATTTGGAATATTTACTTATGGTCCCAAGAATCCTCACTATATCCTTGGGTATTGCTCAATCTATATGATCAGTTTGAATGGTCATGTGGAATAGTGTTAGGCTTAACACTTGGATGCATAGTACTTCATATGTTTTGTTGAGATGTAATTTTTATAATCTTAGGGTCTTCATTGCAGGTACATTTCTTAAAAAAGCTCATTAATACTTACAAAAATTGGCTATCACCCTTTAAGACAATATTTTCTAATATGCCCAATATTTTGCTTTTTTGGGTATTATATAAAAATTGGATAGTACCCCTAACCAGTTATCTATACTATGCCCAATATTTCTCAATATTGGGCATTGGGATGCCTACGTACCCCCAATACGCATTATTAAAGACCTATTGGGCTCTTCACTAGACATGTAATTTTCCGGAATGTTACAATTTTGTTGAATGAGAAAAAAAGTTTTCTTTCACGGTATCGTCCTCATGATTTATGTGCATCTGGTTTAGGTTGCTAATTGTTTCACATAGTTGAATAGTGATCATGTCTAAATGATTTAATCAAATTGATTTGTAGAGCATTTATAAGGAATTTCATAAGTGTTGCATTGTTAGATTGTGAAGCATATTCACTATAAAGACTGTCGTCTAACTGTAACATTTTACAAAAATTTGTTGAAAATTATTTTAATATGTGTATTATTAATTTATATGAGCATGATAATTAATATAAAATGAGGTTTTGATATTTGGAGTGAAGAATGAAATTTTTGTAGCATGATGAGTTATATAATGTCTTCTAGTTTCTTGTTGTGTTGTGAACCTCTTGATTTTTGTGAAATTGTTGTTTTCTTATTGACTATGTGCTATATGATATTTTTATGATTTGTTAATTGAATCTCTATCCTTGGTAGTGTTCGGAGAGTGGCAGGTCTCATTAGAGGACAAATGTAGTCCAAGTGGGGGAGATTGTAAGACCACAAAAATGAATTAGGTGAAGCTAGAGACTAATATGGTTGTCGTGATGGTCTCAGCTCCTAAAATGGGTTTATATTGTGGGTTTTAGGTAGTATCTAAGAGATTAGGTGCATTGGAAGTCAATGTCAAGGGACGACCAAGACGTTCGATGACTAAGTGACCTATGTGCCTCATATGTGGTTTTATGTGTTTATATGTGATTCATGATGCTATAAGAACATTATAAGAATTACTATAGTGTATATAGGCATTGTGTCAAGTTTTGTTATGTTTGGACGTCAAACTTCCAAAAACGTCCACGATGTTTGAAAGGTTTGTCATGAAACGACCTTGCGTATCTATGTATGTTTCATCGAGATTTATGTTTTAGTTTTGGATGAAAATCATGTAGTAGTGTCCTAAACTCATATGCGAACATATTTGGCTTGGAAACGTCTGAGTAAAACTCCATGTAGGATCCATAAGGGGCCCTAAAGGAAGATCCCAACTTGGATCTCAACACAGCCAGGCAGTGCTCCCCCATGAGTCTACTGTGATAAGAAAGCGCTCTTAGTTCAGTTTGGTAGAACGTGGGTCTCCAAAACCCGATGTCGTAGGTTCAAATCCTACAGAGCATGATTTTTTTCTTCTTAGATAGAATTTGAATGAAATAGAGTCATTCAGTAACTTTCACAACATTCGGAATTTGCCCTCCTTGTCAATCGACTGATCCAAATGACGGCTAGTCGACCGGGCGACGGCCCGTCGATGGGTATCGTCGATGGTGAAACTTGGTCTAAAGGTTGAAGAGTTTCTGGTGCAACCCACGCGACTCCATTGATTGGGCGTGGGCGAAACCACAGTCTGTCGATGTAGGTGTCAATGGTGCTGCCTGTTTCCTGCCAGTTTTCTGTTATGTTGAGGGATGAAGTTGTAAAATCACCCCATGTCATATAAAATTTGAGTACGGTTTTTTTGAGTTTTTATGGGTATTTTAAGAGTATATAATTTATTAAACTCTCATTATAACCCTAAGACCAAAACCAAAACACATTCCCTCCAAAAGCTCCTCCAAAAACCTCCTTGATAGTTCAAAGGGAAGATGGAGAGTGAAGATGGGTCTTAAATGGAGTTTTTTATTCATTTAGCATTGTGTTCTTCTAATAAAGTATGGGAGTTCTTCATTTAAGGCTTGCTATCACCTTAGAGCAAATTTCAAAGATGATTTTCAAAGATTTCAAAAAGATGAAAAGTCCAAATCCTTCTCTAAGTCTTGGGTTCTTGCTTAAATGCTTTTCAAACATTAAGATATGATTTTATTGATGTTTAATTGATGTTTTCCAATTAAATTCTCCATGAACCCTTGACCTTCACAAGTCTCTCAATTTGAATAAAATATGGGTTATGTGATCACCCTTTAATACTGATGAATTCATGTGTAGATTGTTATGATCTTTTAATTCATGTATTGATTGTGTTTAATTGGTTTATAGTATGTTTTAATTTTATTAATTGAGTATTGAATATTCTTAGATCTTTTGACTATTAAGCCTATTGAAGTGATATTGACTTAATGCTTATGAATTCTAATGTACTTTTCTATCTACTATTGAATAAAGTAAGGGTTGTATCAAATTGATGTCTAATTGGTATTATATTGATAAATCTATTTTTAATTGACTTAGATTGATTGAGAATTATTTTCTATGTATTAAATTGATGATCATGGCCATGGCTAAGGGCCATATGGTATTGAATTTGATGAATAAGCATTGGATTTGAAGTTGTAACATGGCGTGGGGGTATGCTTCCATAATTACTTTTATTCTATGTTAATTAGGCTTCAATTATGTTGTGATTTGTATGGTCCACTTATGGTGGTGGTGCTTTGTAAATTGATGTGACCTTGTTGGCGTTACTTTATGCAATATGATGATCATGGCCTTGTCGGCATTACTTGATGTATTATGATGATTTGTGTAGTAGATTTATGTGAAGTATGAGCATACCTATATACATGTTTAAGTAATGTGAATGTATGTGTTCTTTCTATATATGTTAGCAGATCATGTAGACTATGACTATGTTCTTATATGTGTAGTCTTAGATGTTAATACATGATTGTTCGTACTTTACTATATGAGTTTTGATGGTTATGTTGATGATGATATAGTATTGTATATGATGACATAAGGATGATAAGGGTAATTCCTATGTTCTTTAAAGAATGATATGGTATATCTGATAATGTAAAGAATGTTGTGTCTTATTTTGGTAGACTTGTGTCCCTTACTTGATACATATTTGAATGATATTTGAATATGAGATGTCTTTACTAGGTAGGCTTAGTGCACCCTTTTCATTTATGAATGAAATATATGTGAGAGCTTAGATGATGTTAAGAAGGTCATGTACGTGGAAAAGGTTATGTTATGAATGTTGAAGTCGATATCCGTAATGGTATCCTCCATGTAAAGGAATGGTGGACTTAGGATTGATTGGATGGAACGACATCATATCATCCTTAGAAAATTCATAATGATATATCTTGGTAGACATTGAAAGGTAGCCCTAATGGACCTCTTTGGTATGGTGAATGTGATTGGGTTATGAACTATATTAGGAATCTCTTCATGTGCTCATTTAATGTCAATTATCTATGAGAGCCAAGGCTAGCTCCTAGGGATTATTTTAAGGGATGTAGCTCTAAATTGGAATGAGACTAGAGTACAATGTTTTTCTACTTGAGAATGAGACTAGAGTTCACAAAAGCCCTTCATATTCCTTAACCATGTCCCTACATGGATGTGTCCTAGTTCTACCCTTTGCGAGTAGAAAACCCTTTTTGGAGTAGGATATAACTCTAGATTCCATGCTTTGCTACCATGGTTTATGTCTGTTATTTCCTATTCTCATAATATGGTATACCTACTAGCATTAGAGAAGTTCTATGAAGTTTAGGTGGTTGTATGGTACACTATCTAGACATTTCTCAAAAGGATTTGAAGGTGTTAGTTGGAGTCCCTAGGACTTGTACGAGAACATTAAATGAATGTCCTTTATGTGATGAATTAGTTTTAAATGAACGAACGGATGTAATGACTTATGCTAAGAAAGTATGTTAAATTAATAAGTACTTACCAGGGTAGTGAAGAGTTGTCTAGTTAAGGCATGAAGGGGGCATAGGAATGGTCACATCTTATCTTACATAGATAAGCCTTAAGAATGACTCTAATTAGGGAAGATGATTGTTTATGTGGACATGGTCCAAACTTAGGAAGTCTTAAGGATTATTTAGGTAGTCTTGAAGAGGTCAATCATGAATGTTATCTTCTTGATCTACATAAGTAAGTATTTTTATAGACTTTGATTAGCAAATGTCATATTATATATATGTTGATTTGTTTGATGTGTTGTAAGTGTGTGTGTGACTCATTATATGTAATCCTGAGGATCATTTAGGCAAGCCTAGGGAGGTTGTATGGGCAATCTCTCTAGTGTTGCTTAAGTGAGTCTTAGGATAGCTTCAAGTGGGATAAATACAAACTAGAAGATGTCTAAAGTGAAATGAAGGAACTTCATAACAATGAATTGAGTTCACTGTACAGTGAAGTGAATCCACTGTAATGTTTTCTAAAAATGTGACTTTTATTTTAAATGATTTGTTATGTGTTTCTAAGTTTTTAAATGTTGTTCTTATTCTTATTGTATGATGTTTTAATAGAAATTAATGAAAAACCTGTTATTACTAAATGTACATTTTTTCATAGTTTTTGCATGACTTCCATACTTAGTACATCTAATGTGCTAACCCCTTCTTTTACCTTTTTCGACTTAAGTTTAGGGAATTCGAAGTCTTGATGTGCCATTGAAGATGTATAGGTTTTTATGGCTTGAAGAAGAAGTATTGGTGAGTCCTCATCAATTCAAGTACAATATCCACATGTCCGTTATGTCATAGACATTACTTTATTGTCTTGTATGGGATTAGTCCCAAGTGTTGTATACTCTAAAGTTTACATGGTTCAACTAGATTTTGTAAAAATTTAAAGTTTTAAATGAAAGTCTTCCACTTGTCTAATGTTTATGAACGAGTTCTTCGTGTGTAAAGAATGTTTTAGTTCACACGTATTTTAGTATGTTTATTATGCAATGAATGATACGAGAGGCTAAGATGACACTACTTGAAGTCTTATTTGCCGTGTGATGTCACAAGTATACTTTAACTTCTAGGGTGTACTTGTGGGTCGTCATAAATATTACCTTTCTGGACATTAATGAACTATACAACCTTCACCTTCCTCCTCTCAAAGGGAAAGTACTTCTCTAAGAAAGGATCTTTAAACTTTTCCCACTCTATGGGACCTGACACTAAAGCGACATCCCTCAATCTATACAAAGAAAACTCTGCCTTCTCAGTAGAAGTCAGTCTCATGGGACTCAACAGTGTCCCAAACCACATGTACACCATAGAATATAGGGTGTTCGTAGGTCGTCACACGGCGTATTTGACCTCTCGGAGGTCTTGTAAAAGCCCATAGAAATTATTGATTGCATACATGGATGAAAAATAGCACGGAATTGAAACTTTTCACATGAATAATAGTTCAAAACATCTTTCATATAAAATTATACAAATTACTAAGTATCATCATTTGCCAATTTAGAGTAAGGAATACTTGGGAAGGGGACCATACAATACCAATATAGAAAACTAATGTCTATTACAATACATTGAAATAAATGAAATCTAAATATAGTAATGTCCTCGAGGACACACCCCAACTTTTCTTGAAAGATTCCTACTTTCCGTGCTTGCTTCAATATCCCTCTCACCTTCTAACCACACCATTATATACAGACCAAAATATGGAATTTGTACAATGCATGTACTAAGTATGGCATATGTATAACATCATGAGAAAAGGACATTTATATCAAATATGCTTTTTTGAGTAAAACATCATATCATAATGTATAAGAACCACATATCAGAAGAGAACATTAAGAACATATTAAAACATATAAACATGAGATCCTTCTACCAAAGGTGATTCTAACATCCTCTTGAGTGGGTTAAGGGACTGCCCATAAAATCCTTTCACCCAAGACCTAAGAGATCCTTTAGACTACCTAAGATAAAATTATTCCCATTTCATTATCAAACTCATTACCTAGGATTACTCTAAGACTCACCTAAATAAGACAAGAAGAGATCGACCATGCATCCTCTCCAAGCCTACTTAAGCAATGCTCAAAGCTACTCTAGGTACATACTTTTTCATTCACATACCATTATTGAAGACATTATGTTCATCAGGCCATTTAAGAGACATTCAACATTCAAGGACTTTCATATAATGGTCTTGGAGAAGACCTAGGGAACCTATATACTAACATCTTTAAAGCCTATTTGTGCAATGTCTAGAAAGAGTGCCATTGGACAACCTAAAGTTCATAAGACTTCTCCAACACTAGCATTTATCCCACATGACGAGAATAGGCAATAATTGACATAGACCATACTAGCATGGAATTCTTTCTACTCTAGCGTCCTTCTTAACAGTAGCTACTACCCATGCATACTCACTCGGTGCTAGCCTTTGTTCTCATAGAGTATTTTACTAAACGAGTATATGAAGAGGTTCCATATCTTTTTCCAAAAAAAATCGTAACACACCTTACAAAAGAGGCTCCACTAGGGCTGCCTACAATGGCTAAGAGTATAGTGTAATGACATTGTTAAGGATTATTTCATGCCGTTCAAGCCAACCACCTCTAAGTCCACCATTCACACAAGAGGAATAGCAATACGACTTTCAACTTCAAGGATATCTTAAACTTCTTTCTAAAAGGTTCCAAACAGAAGACCTTCTTCTCTATATTATTGAACATATTACATTCATTCATATACATTCACAACAATGGTTCTTTAGGTTGCTATTTCAAGGTTTCATATTCACATTCTTATGCATTAAATAAGAGACACAAGTCTACAGAAACAAGACACACTTAATTATTATATTAAGATTTTTAAAAAATCATTTAAGTAGCATATACGGTCAATTAGGAATACTCACAAGTCACCCAATACACTACTATAAAACATCAACATAATCCATCACAAGGATCATATAACCACTAAAGAAGGTTCACACTCCAATAGCAACCACTCACATATATGGCATCTCCATAGCCTATAATGATTAGCTATATTAAACTAGGAGAATCTATAGTTCACTTCATAGTTACACAAAACTCATATAATCCTTTAGAATCATCACATAGACAAGTTACAACATGATAATCACATAATAAACATAGTAATGCCGACGAGGTCATATTGTTTCACAATTCATAAGGTAATGCTGATGAGGCCATATCATCTCAAGTATACCACAAAAGCACCGCCACCATAAGTAGACCATACTGATAATCATCATAATTCAACACCTACACTACATAATATAGAGAGAGTTAGGACAGCATACCACCAGTCCACTCTCAAAACTTCAATCCATAGTAAATCAAACCAACTTTATACTCAAAAGCTCTTACGAATAGTTGTGATCACCAGTTCAGTCCAATAAACTCAATAAACAATGAATCCAAGATAATATGATATTAATTTATCGATTTAGGTCAGTCTACATACAATTCAAACATTATTCTTCATAATTCAATAGCCCAAAGTAAACTCTACCAGAATTCAATAGTACAGAGACATGATCAAATCACTCCATAATATATTCAAAATAAGGAGTTACTGATTTGCAGGGGCTCATAGAGTTTTAGAATCAGAATCATTAAAATAACATCAATTCAATCATAATACATTGATTCAAAAGGTTTTATTCAAGAACCCATGGCTAAAATTAAAGTTAGAAGTTCATCTCTTGATAAAACATTGAAAAACAACTTTGATGTTTGGATCCTTGAAAATATAAGATTCAAGGATGAAAAACATACCTTTATTGATGCTAAAACACGATAGTTTAGAATAATTAATGGAAAAACCAACCTTCAAGCTCCAATGATATTTTGGAGAGTTCTTTAGGTGTTTTTGATATTGATTTTGAAAGGTGAATTCATTTATGTTTTTATGACTTATAAAAAACATATAATACTCAAAATAACCTAACAAAACTGTCCAACTAATTTTAGATAGGCTAGGTGCAACCCCCATATGGCCCTTGGGTTGGACGAGACAATGCTAGAAATTGCAGGACTATTAAGAGATCCCAATTGACGGGGCGTCCACCCATTGACGAGCCGGACTGGCTAGTCGTCGATTGGATCAGATCCTCACATTTGGAATATTAGACTGCTGCCACTAATTTAAACCTACTCCCTCCACCTATGGGCCATCGACCACGTTACGGGGCGTCGATTGCCTTCCGTAGGTGGGGCTTATTTTGAAAGCTTTTTGCTAGGACGTGGGCCCTCCTCAAGGACCCCTTGGTTGGTCCTCGGGGAGTTTTGCCTGGTCGTTTCCAATACAAATATACTCGTACACATGTTAAGGACCTCTCGCATCATTTCATCCAATACAAACACTTAAAAATTGACGAAACATACTAAGGCAAAATAGGACGTTTCAAGGCAAACCTTTCGAACGACATAGACGTTCTTGAATGTTTGACCTCCAATCTTTACCAAACTGTAGATACTTCATGTTAAAATAATTATAGACAATATTAAGACTCTAGAACTTCATGAAACACATTTAGGATCTAGTTTCACCTGTGTAATTTTAGGGGTGTTCTATTCTCCCCCACTTGGAAACATTCATTCTAGAATGACACTTGTCACCTTCCAAAAACATCCAAGAGTAGAGACTAAAAACTCGAATCTCAGAACCATACAACAAAATGCAAAAAAAATCTAGAGGATAGAAACAAATCTACGACCTATCATGAAAGAAGATTCACATTCTTCATTTCATATAGGAGGAACCTCCTTCTTCACACATTATCATGCTAAACACATCATTTTACACTTCAATAAAGCCCATTGTCATGAGAACATATTAAGCAAATATTTTAACTAATTCAAAATGAACATCCTCACTAGATCACTAATGTAAATTTCAGCAACATATAATGATAGCATGACAATATGAAAGACAAAACCATATAAGCTCAATTTTTTAAAGCATAATCATAACTTCGTAAAATGCACCATTGAAGGAATAAATGAAATTCAATTTCAACTAGGATCCTAAACACAATGCAACATGCAACATTATACTATGACATTCTATCTCTCAAGCTTTAATATAATAGATGAGAAGAGACAACAATCACAAATCTACTACTCACCATACTTGCCCACTTAAATGGAACTCATAAAAATAATGAGAGAAGCTATAACTTACCAACATCATCATTATTATCCGGATTAGATCCTCTAGCCCAGAGTGCATATAAGCGATTCCTTTTTGGAGCATCACCGTTCGGAACACTTGTAGGAACTTGCATAGCCTCTTCCCCTCTAGACACGATAGAAGGCTAATCCCTCACCTTATGTAAGTCCTTATCACAACTAAAGCAACCATTGGTACTGGCTAGACATTTCTCAAAGTGCTTCTTCCCACAAATAACACAAGTAGGCTTCTCACCTTGAGAACCATTACCTCTCTCACTTTTGCCCTTAGGAGCACTAGGTAGATCTTTATTTGGATCCCTCGTCATGAACCTAGGTTGATTTGTCTCATTCTATACACTCCTCTTCAAATTACTTGAGATCCAACTAAGCTTTGACTGCTCAATAGATTGAGCATACACTATAAGCGTAGACAAGTTCATGTAACTATGAAGAATGGTCGTATGATACTATTCATTCAAAAGGTCATCAACATTGGTAACAAACCTTATCATCTAATCCTTAACGTTAGACACCAAGGATGTAGCATATCTATACAACACAGTAAACTTCAAAGAATACTCCTCAACACTCGAATCATCTTTCTTGAGGCTAATGAACTGTTCAACCTTCACCTTCTTCCTCTCGTGGGGAAGTACTTCACTAAGAGATCCTCCTTAAAATCTTCCCACTATATTAGACCCGAATCAACCAGCCTATTTGCCAAACCCGGATTCTGGAATTCGAATGCAACCGACATCGTTAACCTCTCAGAGGTCACAGACAAGCCTCTTCTTAGCTTTCATCACATTCATATAGTTAAATTGGGGAAAATTTAAAACTTTTAATGAATAATGAAGTATACATAGACTTCATGTGTATTTTACATAGATTAATATTCTACTAAGATCAAATTAAAACAACCATCTACAATTGATGAATCAATTCAACTCAAAAGATCAATATATAATGTAATAGTTTGTCAAATCGGCCTTAATACAAAGCTTCAAAATAAACGTCTGAAAAGAAATGCTAGGGAAAACATCCACTAGCTATGTCTAATGTACTAAGCTATATATATAAGTGTAGCATCCACGAACATCAAGAGGACCTACTAAAGTCTTGATATCGCAATCCAAATAGCATCGATTAATCTTCAACCTTGTGTCTGACCTGCACCTATAAAGATAATAATATTATAGGGTTAGTACACACTTGTAATAAGTATGGGTGTATGAACACATACACATAATGACTATGCATGATCAAGGAAAGATCTTCCTATAACAACATGTCATTTTTGGGAAGTGACATCACTAGACTTTCCTAATTAGTTATTTGTAAATTGTGGTATTAATATGACATATTTTAATACATTCCCAGAACACAACTCATTTTCTATATGAATACAAGACTTTAGAATCATCAACATAATTCTAGAACAATTCCAGTGAAAATCACTAATTTTGATGTCCCAAGCCCGAGAGCTCTTTTCTTGACACTTATTTTTTTTTCAATATTTTTTTTCTTCTTGTTATGTAGTTTAGTAATCTCCTTTGATCCTATGTTTTACTTACAAGTGCAATGATTCAATATACTCCCATACCTATAATGAATCAATTAAGTAATTCAATAGATTAAAGAAATGATTTAACTACAAATTAGGCATGAAATCTTAGAAAGCCAATCTTTATTGGTTAAGCCTTTTAAGCATATATTTACATAATTTAAGAAATCATTATAAGACAATCTTGCTATGATCTTTTGCTAATATATAAAGTCATTATAATCCAATCTTATTTGGCTTGGTCCTTTTCATAACATGAGGATTCATTATTAGCTATGCTCTTTACTTATTGGAAACATCATTCTTATCAACATTGGAATTCATAGCTCTTACTTTCTTAGTTCTCCTTGAACTTACATCTCTTCTTTCTTGTTATTTCCTTAGATAAGTCTATAATATTAAGATCATCTGAAGCTACATGAAATCCATTGTCTTCCCCACACCGAAAAGTGTTGATTCACTAATCAAAGTCAATCCTAGATCATGCGACTTAGCATAAAATCCAATGTCTTCCCCAAAGTGAAAAGGGGTGATTCACCGGCTAAAGTGAATCCATATCAAGTGTTTACCCCACAATGAATAGGGGTGGCTCACGGCTAAAGTAAACCAACAACATTCTTTTAAGCATTAACCGACCTATTTAATTTGAGCTAAACATGAAATACGGTGTCTTTCCCACACCGATAAGAGGTGATCTCACTGGCGAAGGTGAAATCGAAACATACCTAGCTCTCTTAGGTGGAATCCACATTCAAGTTCCTATGTTGGATAGACATAGTTTGAAGACTAGAAGATATTTGGAGACTCTTATTCACCGTGGTGGAGCCTCATCTCATGAGACTTACATGTGCAAGCACAAGCTCATAACTAGACTACGGTGCTTTGCTCACTTTCTTTTATCTTCTTATCTATTAGAGTTGACTCAAACATTATGGAAGCTTTATTCTACATTGAGGTTTACTTATTCTACTTATGAATTGTCATACCGTTCTTTACGTTGATGAAATGTGAATTTATCCTCACATAACATATTTGTTGTTAATGGGACTTGTCTCACACATTCTAAAACCCTTTTTCGTGAGTATATTAACATAGTATCTTAGGTGTAAGAGACTTGTATCACTTCCTTTAACACCTCATTTTAGTAATTTTCTTAATCTAAACACTTTTTAATTATGTTAATACTCACTTTACTTTCTTATGTTCGTAGCTTTATATCATCATTTATGGGCATTGAGAATGCCGTTCAATGAAATACTTATGTTCATAGTTAATTTGGTTAGGGAATTTTGGCACTTGTCCCAATGATTGGCATACCCTTGGATATGGATTCACTGAATTATCTTAGATGTGCTTAAGTTGTCATTCGAATATTCTGGTTATATGTGATTGGCATAAAATTAATATTGGCCTAGAAAATTTGAAAATGACTTCATAGCTAATTTATTGGGACAAGCTAAAGTTATATTAGTTCATGTTTAATTTGGTATACATTAGTGATGAGCCAAACTTTTAAACATTTAAAAATAACATTATAATCCAATTCCCTTCACTTATTGGACAGTGCATTGTTAGCCATTTTATTGGCATAAGCAAAACATTCATTCAACTATAATTTCATGAAATTATTATTAGTCAATCTTATATCATAGCTTACACATAACATTATTAGACATTCCGGATAGCCTCATATGAATACTTTATTGAACATATCATATTCATAAATTCACGTTTAACATTAGATATACACAGCATGATTGTAACGCATCAAGACTAGCACCTACGGACACAAGTTAATGTAGCATCATTCATTATTTCACATAAGAAACACTTAAAATCGTACCAGTATAACTTATTGGTTCATTCGGCATTTACAAATAAAAAATTCTACACATTAATATCACCCAACACCACATACCAAAAAATTGATCAATAATACATCGATATACTCATTGGAATTGGAAACAAGGATACTAGGGAGGAAGGACGTTCAACAAGAACATTGGGAAACAACCCTAGTTTCGAGATTTAATAGATTCAAGATGATGGAAAATGCTCTTGAAGAAGTAATTCAAGTAGATAAATACCATACCTATGTAGAATTAAATCTACGAATATCACCTTGCACGAAACCTTTATGAAACCTTTGAAATCATCTAAGAGAAATCGAGAGAAACTTTTCTGCTTTTCTTTCGTTCGTTTACTGTTTTTCTTCGTGAGTTGCTTAGTGTTTAGACATGATTCTAAGTCATAGGAAATGATTTTGACACACTCAACTTAGGATAGTTAGGTAAATTAAATAGATTAAATAACTAATTACTAAAAGCCCCACCAAGATTGCCTAAAAATAGGAAAACATAACACTTAGTCAAATCTGGAATTTTTTCTAAGAATTTCGGCCTTGCTTTTGAATTTTTTTCCTAATTAATTAGTTATTTAATTTATTTAATTAAGAGACCTAAGTTAATAACCAAAGTACCCCTAAGTCATTAGAAGCATAACTAACCCTTTTGGACCATTCTAGGTTAAGTAATAAGATGTTTCTTGAGTTATACCAGGTTAGTGTAAGGATTTTGGTTTGACCATTTAATTGAATTAATTAAATTAATATTTTAATTAATTAGGTAACCAATGGGAATTACAAAAGTACTCTTAAGTCTTTAAGACAATATCTAACCCATTGGACCATCCTAGGTTAGGTACTAGGTTGTTTCTTTAACTAGTTACTAGGTTAGTGTAACCCAATTAAGTCTTAGGTTGTCGGGTGTACTTATTGGTTTATTTTGGTAAGTCGTAGGTTAGTTAGCTAGTTAGGTCAGTTAGTTAGAGTCTATAGTTTTTTAGAGAGTTAGGCCATACATGGCTGGACAAGCCTGCCTCTTAACTACCCTAATCGATTTCGGTTAGGGTGGTCCCCTCCCTTGGATGGTTCTTCACATGTGCTTTCATATGGTCTTGAACATGTGTTTGTTTGTAGTTTCCTAACAAACTATTCTTCATGTTTCATTTGGAATGTTTACTTATTGTCCCAAGGATGCTCACTATGTTCCTAAGCACTACTTAATCTACATGCCCATTTTATGTGGTAATGTGCTATGGTGCCTAAGCTTAACACATGGATGTCTAGCACCTACTGTGTAAATGTTGGAAAATCTATGTTTTTATCTTAGGGTCTTCATTGCAGGAACATTTTTAAAAAGCTCATTAATACTTAGACAAATTGGCTAATTCCCTTTAAGCAAATATTTTCTAGTATGACCATATTTTACTTATTCTGGTATTATATTGAAATTAGCTAATATCCATTAGCCAATTTTCTATAGTATGCCCAATATTTCTCAATATTGGGCATTGGACTATCTATGTATCCCCAATACGCATTCTTAAAGACGTATTGGGATCTTCACTAGAAATGTAATTTTTCGGAATGTTACACTATTTTATTTCCATTCAGTGTTCCACACTTGAGCAACATCCCTCAATTGATATGGAGCTATCTCTGCCTTATCTTTAGATGTAACTCCCATGGTACTCAAAACCTTGAACACACCATTAAGAAACTCTTGGGGATCCTCTCCATCGATAGAGCCAAGAAAAATAGGAGGATTCATCCTCATGAAGTCTCTCATTGTAGATTTCTTAGTACTCTCCAAAGCATTCACTCTAGGCCCAATGTCTCTAGTCACATGAGTGGTCATAGCTCGGGTAGGGCAAGTAGAGCATCCCTAATCTATCCATTATCGTGTACGTAGGAATAACCAGAAACTCATCTTGTTGACCCCAATAGAGATTTCAGAACCTTGTGGAAATTCAGCATTATTTGGAACTTGCCCATCTTGCAGAACTTGCTCAACTTGGGGAGTTATTTCCTCATTCACTCCCTGCAGTTCAACCCTTCTTGCCTCCATCCTTATAGTAGTCATCTTCCTATAATCATAAGTATAAACATTAAGGAGGACACTTATAAGTTTGTACTCTATGACACGACACATTAGTATAAAAGAAAAGAAACTCTATCGTCCTATAACCTCTCTCTCATTGATGTGTCGCAACTCACACCAATTTACAAGACTCTACAACACCTAGCTTTTTGAGACTTTTCGGTTCCTACATACTATATCATAACCTATGCTCTAATACCAAGTTTCTTACCCGTATGTACTCCCTATAAGATAGGGTGTTCCTAGGTAGTAACACGGCGTACTTGGCCTATATGAAGTCTTGTACAAGCACTTAGAGTTCATTCATTGCATACATGTATGAAAAGTAGTGTGGAATTAAAACATTTCATATAAATAATAGTACAAAATCTCTTTCATAAAAAATGATTGAAAATACTAAGTGTAATCATATCTAAATCTTGGACTCAAGAATACTTGGACACGGACCATACAATATGAATATAGAAAACTAATGTCTATTATACTAATTTGAAATGAATGAAATCTAAACATAGTAATGTCTTCATATAAAGTGAGGAAATACCCTAACTTGAATATGTCCTAGTTTCCAAGCTTGCTTCAAGATACCTCTCACCTGCTAACCACACCTTTACATATAGACAAAAAGAATTGAATTAGTACAATATATGTACTAAGGAAGGCATAATGCATAAAATCTTGCAAAACAGACATTAATATCAAATATGCTCTTTTGAGTAAAACTTCATATTATAATGTATAAGAGCAACATATCACAAGAGAGCATCAAGAATACATCAAAACATATAAACATAAGACCCTCCCACCAAACATTATTCGAAGACTCTTATGAGTGAGTTATGAAGGGACCGCCCATACAATCCTTTCACCCACACCTAGGAGATCCTTTGGAATACCTAATAATATTATTACCATTACATTTATCAAACTCATTACCCAGGATTACCGTAATATTCACCTAAGTAATACAAGAATAGAACGCCCATACAGCCTCTTCAAGCCTACATAAGTAATCCTCAAAGCTACTCTTTGTTCATAACTTTTGTAACAATTAAAAATCTAAGACGTGTTCTAGAGCTTAACGTTAGAGTCATAAAATTTAGACATTGATTCAATATAAATTTTAAGGAACATAAATCATTTAGGTGGTTTACAAATCAAAACATCAAGGAACCTCCATGACGTGCTAAAGGTATTCTTATTTAACTATTGAAACGTCCGTAGGTTTCGGGAAGGTATAGAGGTGTTGTATGTTGTCTAACACTTTTAAAATGATTTAAAATAGGTAAAACATAGTATATAGAGTTAAAACTTCCAGGTCTGACCCCCCAAGGGTTGCCTTAGGCGTCCATGAAAGGATCCAAAACATGACTTGGCAAACTGCCTAGGCAGCAGCCAAAATGCACATAGATGAAACATGTCCGCATCGCGGACATGGGTGGATTTTTGTAAAATCTCTTGTTCGCATCGTGGGAAGGTAGTGGGCTTCAGTGTCTCAAAAATGAAATTGGAAAATCATGTGGGAACATCTCCGTTTCGGAGACTTGTTCCCCAACAAAAATATGAAATTTGTATTTGAAATTTGACTTCATTAAAGGGTCAACATAAGTGAGAGGTCTTTTTTGTATTTCATGGGGGGGTCTATATATTGATTTGCAAACGGTTGTCCTCACATTTACTCACTCAAATGAAATCCTCAAAAATCAAAAATTAAAAGCTATAGTATTTCATGTCAATATCGTGGATTTATCTTCATTAAGTTATGGATTCTTCACTCTTGGGATTCCTTTCCCAAGAAGTTGTCTCAAAGTTCAATTTTAAATTCCCCGATTCCAAGGGTTTTTCTATTTTAAAGGGGCTTGTTCTAAACTTTGAATTGATGATTGCTCTTGATTAATTATGATATCTTATGACCAATTAGGCATAAATTGTTTTTTAATTGATGTTAATTGATTGAATTTCATGTTGATCATAAACCTGTCCCCAATTCCCCAAATCTTGGGTCTTGATTATAAACTGATGGGAATTGAAGTATGAATTGATCATTAGACTTATTATTTTCTGTTCTAATTCATTATGAATTTCCCTAGGGTAATATATTGTTGGGATTCGATCTATGTCTTGAAGATTTCAGGATGAACCCTATTCCCCTTAACCCTAGGTTATGAATACATGTTAATTGGAATGTGATGAGGCAATGGACCTAGTTTTTGTGTCAATTACTATTGATTCATGTTACTACACCTATTTTTGATATATTTGGTTGGTTGATGGTAAAACGATGAAGATGGATATCGAAGGTGATTGAGTAAGTCTCTGTGATCCTAACCTTTACTTCAATTATGATGACTTTTGCTTAGTCTAACTAGGTGTTAGAATGATGTTGAATTGAAATTTCATGACTATGGTTTGTGAGGTCTTGGCAAAGATGTAAATATTATAAACATGGTGATGATTTACTAGTGTGCCTTATAATGAAGTGATATGTAAATGTTTTAACTTCACCTATATGAATTGTAATGAAAGGACAATAGTCATGCAATTCTTAATGATGTATGTCGATGATGATTTTTATACAAGTGTTAGCCCCTATGACCTAGATTAAGCTATGATGATTAATAAATCTATTACAAACATTTCAATAAGGGACTCTAGTTTAGAACCGAGTGAACTAGAGTGAGGAGTGTAATTTCCCATAAAGGTAAGGTAGGATGACTAACGTACTCTTGAGATTGGAGACTATAATGCAAGTAGCATAAAGAGGGTCCAAACTATATCTCCTAGTTCTTGAACTATGTTGCCTCTATAGGAATACTAGCTAGTGGATCCACATAGTTGCTATGTTCATGTTTTTGTATTACCTTTGCACGTAGTCCACATTCCTTCGGTGTAGGGTTCCATGACACCGGATTCCACATTAACTCATCTGGTCTATGTCGGTTAAGGAAATATGTTCCCAGAAAAGGTAAAAGGAATTAATGGGATGCACTCTAACTAATATAACCTTAGTTTAACTTAGTCTAGGAAAGGATATGAGACTCAACCTAAACATTGCACTAGATAGAGTTGAAGGAAGTCTTAGGAGGATGTTCTTCTGTATGGATATGCTTATAATTGTACATGATATGTATATAATGAACTTGCACATTATTGATACTATATGTTGATTAGTGTCACTTATGAATATGTGTTTGTCTATATTGTTAAAGTATGAGGATATGTACTCTTAAAAGACATGCTACGTGAAGTAGAATGTTTGTCATGATTCTGGTTGGGTTACTTGATTGAGGCTTTCTTTGGTCATTGCACTTGTTTACTTGATAGAGGTTCATGGGTAGTAGCCTTGCTTTGGTTATGTTATAATGAACTCTTATTCATGTTTTTTATATTACTACTTGATGATAGATTACTTGACTATGAATTCAATTGTATGATATGCATGTTGACTTTTACTAGACATGATGTTGTTGGTCTTGTCATGTAAAAGATTATGAATTAATGAATATGTCTTATGTATTGCTATGGACTTGTTTAATTTGAATAATGGTTTTCAAATTAAATTGCATATTCAATGAGATGTCCCTTTTTAGAATGTTTTCATGTTATGTGTGCATATGGTCTCTGTAACACCCTAAAACAAACTAAGATGAACTAGATCCTCATGAGTGTTTCTTGAGTTTATTTGTAGTTAAAATTAGTTTCATTATTGTTCTTATAAAGTGTGTGAAGTTTGGTTAAGTTTGGAGATCAAACGTCCATGACGTTCGGAAGGCGTGCCTTATAAAGTACTCATGTGTCTTGATGTGTTTGATGGAGTTTTACGTGTTCATTTTTCTTAAATTTTGTGTGATATGTTCCTAAGACCTATATAACTTAGCTTAGGGGTTTAACGTTTGGGTACGACACCACCTACGACCCACAAGGGAGCCCTATAAAAGGTCCCAAGAATTGGACACAAAACATCATAGGCAATGTCCACCAACGAGACCAAACAACGGCCAGTAGGTCAACCTGCGACCCATTGTCTTTGTCCATAGATTGGGCCTGTATATATGCAAGGTTTGAGGGTTTCATAGATCACAAACGGACCCTCACGAATGGGGCGTTGGTTGACTAATGATCCGTCATTGGTGGGTCGTCGATGGGCTTGTAAAAACTGTAATTTCCTGCTTTGGCTTGGGGTGTTTGGTAAATTCACCCCAAGTATTTTATGGACCTTGGAATATTTTTTAGGGTTTATTAGGTATATTAAAGTATTTCAAACCCTAAGACCTAAGTTTTAGACCTCACTCCCTTAAACAAAAAACCTCTCTCGCTTAGAACTCTATGTCAAGTCTCTTTGGAAGCTAGAAGTAAAGAAGATCTAGGAGGCCTGGTTTGGACGTGATCCTTCATTAAAACTAGTAGTTTTTCTTTCATTTGATGTATGGTATCCATCCTTGAACCCTCTTCCATTCGGGGGTGTCAGTTCTAAACGATTTAAAACAGGGTTTTCAAACTCTACCTTCTTCTATCTTTTATTTTAAGAATGGGGTCTTATTGTAAAATTTTTTTAATGATTCAAATGTGTTTCTCTAGTATGAATTGATGATTATAATGTTAAGATCTCTATTAACTCATGATTATTCATATTTCAAACTTTTAGCTTAAGAAATGGGTTAAATTAACATGTTTGTGTAGGGTATGAGCTTTGGTCTTCTTGTGTTGTTGTTATGATTTAGATACTTCACTAACGGAATTATTATGATGGAAGATTGAGAAATTGGTTATAGGTGGTGATAGATTTATGAAATTGTGAGTTTCTTTTAGTGCATAATTATTATAATAAATTGTTCTTGAGTGGTATCATCCACCTTCTTTGTTAGGGTGGTTACATGATGAATTTGATTATTCTTATTATGGAATGTAAGTGTGGCTTTAAAGATTTCATATGTGACATGAAGATATAAAGAAGATTTTCCTTGAATTGTGTATTATAAAACTTGAATGACATGTTTTGCTTAGATTATTCGTAAATGAAGTATATTATTATGTCAATCATGTAAAGTGTGTGATTTGATGAAATGAAGGTTTAAATCATGTAGTGAAGTTAGCATAAACGAAATGATGTTTATATTCAAGATGTGCTCACAAGTACATAAACACACACACTTAAACGAATGTGTGAAGCTATGTTTAGTGAATAGAGGAGTTCTGAGGTGGACACTCTTTGTGAGTTTAGATGAAGTGT
Organism: Solanum pennellii; assembly: GCF_001406875.1. Classification (NCBI taxonomy): domain Eukaryota; kingdom Viridiplantae; phylum Streptophyta; class Magnoliopsida; order Solanales; family Solanaceae; genus Solanum; species Solanum pennellii. Next base: position 56,130,641 of record NC_028647.1, on the reverse strand, counting down.
TTAGTAGAAATATCACTACATCCTAAGAGCTTTCCAAGCTAGGTCGGAGGATGAATGCCCTTCGTAAAAAAGATGTGGTGTTCTCTTGTTATCCTTAACGTATAGTATATAGTATTTAGAATTCGTGGGTTTTTTGTCTAGCATCAAGAGGATATGAAGAAGAGGTGGTTACACCTTGTGAGTTGAGATGTTGTATTCCAATGTACCTCTTGAAATGAGTTCTCCTCATTAGTAGAGAATTAGTTACATAGTAGCAATCTCCTTATCCCTTAACTATGCACCCGTATAGGTGTAGTTATAAGGAATGCCATGTAAAGGCTAAGATAATGACCTTTCTCTAGGCAAGTGAGGATCCGTCATCCGATAGGGGTTAATATCGGGATTCCATGTATACCTCTCATGGTTTATGTCGGTTAAGCAAATTCCCACAAATGTAATGAAAGTACCAAGTCTTCTAAAAGAGTGTGGTACTTAGGATAGGTATTGGAAATGGGATGCTATTTATGAATTGCACTAGGTAAGCATTCTGAAAGGGGAGTCTTGGGGAGTATTATGTGAATTGAATGAACTAAGTCTTTTTAAAGAACGTAATACTCAGGGTAGGTGGTGGTATGAGACACTATCTATCTGTTGCACTATGTAGGACCTTTTGAAAGGGGAATCTTGGTGCCAAAACTTCTAAACTAGTGTACTACTTAGGGTAGGTGCTGATATGGGACGCCATCTGCTCATTGCACTAAATAGGCATTCTGAAACAGATGACTTTGGTGTGTTATTGAGTGTTCGTCTAATGTCTTGTCATTGAGTGGGGCATTATTCTCCCGAGGTGAGTAAGCCGAAAAGGGTAGTTTTGAGGATCACTTTGATGTGCAGTGAAGGAGAAATATCCGCACTTCCTTCATGTGTTAACTTGGTAAATCTTAGGATAACTTTTGTAGGGAAACTCCTATGCAAATAAGGTTATTTTCTCCTTGGAAATACTTTGGAAGTTCACTATTTTTGGAGTTGAAATGCGTTTACTATAATGACTAAATAGTTCACTGTAAAAATTGGAAAGTTAGTGTGAATTGCTTCCTTTGGTTTAAAATTTTTGAAAGCTTTACTAAGTGTTAAATTACGTTCCTTATGATGTTTTGCTTCTAATTTCATGAATGTTTTATTTATTTGTCATTAAAGGTTATTTTACTAAAATATCTCTTTTTTACATATTTTTGCAAATGTCATACTTAGATAATTCTTTTGTACTAACCCCATACTTTTTTTATACTTTATAAGTATAGGTTGAAGGCATTTAGAAGATTTGAAGGTGAAAATTGGCAAATCTACTCTCTCAAGATTCGGTATGTCCTCATATATTTGAGGACATAGTCTATGTTTCCTAGTTTTATTATTAAGAATTACTATGTATTTTTCTTTCAATGTAACGGGTCGTGTCCCTAAGATATTATATAGTGTCTTTAAGTTGGATTGTGATGATGTGATATTTTAAGTATTTATAAACAAATTCCTTTTCATATTAATTGTCATGAAAAGTTTTAATTCCGCACTACTTTTCACATTTTATGTAATGAACGATAGTTAAAGGGTTTGTGCAAGACCAAAAAGGGTCAAGTAAGCCAGGTCATGAATGATAGTTAAAGAGCGTTTAAAAGACCACATAAGGTCAAGTACGCCTGTTCATGAGCGAACGCTTCTCCCTAGCTTCTAGAGGGTGCTTTCGGGTCGTGACATACTTAGTTTCAGAGCCTAAGGTTATGGAAAATAGTTTAGGGTCTATAAAGACTCACAAGTTACATCTAGTAGTATCTTGGTCATTGGTGTGAGTCAGGACACGTCTATTGACAAAAGGCTATAGGATAATAGATATTGCACTTTCTTCTTTATTCTATGTCGTGGTGCCTAACAGTTGAGTCATGTAAGGTGTCTCTTCTCAACCTCTTCTCTTTGTGTTTATAGGACATGAATACAAGGATATGAATCTCTAAAAGGGAGGAGGGAGGTGTATCTAATGAGAGAATCCCTCACCGTGGTTGCCAAGTTCCTATTGTTGTCCTAGAGAAAGACAATGAGGAGGTTCCCCTTCAAGAACCTCAAGTGCCTACGAAACCTCAAGAGCCTCACGTTCCCAAAGTGCCTCCTATGACTCAAGCTCATTTTTTGAAGGAGATATGTCTAATGCGGAGTTGAGGGCTGACCTACTGAATTTGACCCAACTCATGGCGGCTCAAGCTCATGTCCTCAATGATCACTTTTTTACTCAAGACAATACAAGAGTTGGACCTCAACCTAATGTCAATACTCCAACATCTAGAATTTGGGATTTCATGAGGATGAACCCTCAAACTTTTCATGGTACTAAGGTGGGTGAAGATCCACAGGGTTTCATAAATGAGGATTCAAATTGGTAGATGCTATGTGTGTGACCCCTAGGGAGAAAGCGGAGTTAGCTACTTACCAACTTAACGAGGTGGCTCAAGTGTGGTTTCAGCAATGGAAGGGTGAGAGACCCTTTGAAAAAGGTCTGGTTTAATGAGAGGAATTCAAAGAGGCTTTCCTAGATAGATTCTTTCCCTAGAGTGGAGGGAGAAGAAGATGGTTGAATTCATGATTCTTCGTCAAGGGGGGAATGAGTGTGCAAGAGTACTCTCTAAAAATCAACCAACTCTCTAAGTATTCCTCTACTATGGTGGCCAACCCTAGGGCTATGATGAACAAGTTTGTGATGAGAGTGTCTAGCTTGGTGGATACAGAGTGTCCTACAGCGATGCTTCTTAATAAAATGGATATATCTAGGCTCATGGTGTATGTCCGAAAAATTGAGGTGTCAAAAATTAGGGATATAAGGCAAGAGGGTAAGAGGCGTAGGTCGGATGATTTTAGTCACCAAAAGCCTAATAAGAGGTTCTATAAAAAAGATTTTTCCATGGGAAACAAGTACAAGGATCCAAACAAAAATTCCTAAGGTGGTGGCCATACTTTTGAGAGGATTAGGTGCCCTAGTTGTGAGAAGCAACATTTGGGTAGGTGTCTTGCCAGGAAAGATGGTTGTTTTGCATGCGGTAATAAGGACCACAAGATAAGGGACTGACCTAACATCAAAGCAAGAGGGAAATAAGTCAATAAATCTTCCCTAGATCCTAATGCTCCAAAGAAGAACCCTCCTAATGGGATGAGATCTAGGAAGGATAACTAATCAAGAGTTGATAGTCCCGGTAAGTAATGACATTTGATTATTGTTGGTTTTATGTTATGAGATTATTTTATGTGATTTATTACTTCATTTAATCATGTAATCTTGATGAATTTCTCAATGAATGGATTTTTTAAAAATTTCACATAATTAATAGTGAATACATTGAATGCTCACTGTAGAAATTCTCATTTTCGAAGAAAATTGCATTTCCTTGAATTGAAGTTTCAATGTGTGTTTGTTGTATATTAGTATGTTTAATTTTGAAGAAGGTAGTTATTCCATAAAAGAAAGAAAAGGGTGAATTTTGAACTTGTGAAGTTCTGCTGAAGAGTTAGTGTTTCGAAGTGTGTGAAAGTGTGAATTGATGCTCCTAATTAGTTGATGCATTGATTTTGTATGTTTTGATAATGATGTAATGTGTTATGTGATGCTAAGTTAATCCTGTTGTTCTTGAAGTTTTAGTGTCATTCGAGGACGAATGTTATTCTAAGTGGGTCAGAATGTAACGCCCTATAATCAACTAAGGTGAACTAGAGCCTCGTGAGTGTTTTTTGAGTTAATTTAAATCTAAAATAAGTTACATTAGTTTTCTTAGGCATTTTTTGAAGTTTGTTTAAGTTTGGAGGTCAAACATATATGAACGTCCATGACGTTCGGAAGGTGTGCCTTAGAAAGTACTTTTGTGTCTTGATGTGTTTGAGTTAGATTTACGGGTTCATTTTGCTTAAATTTGGCGTGCGATGTTCCTAAGACCTAGATTATTTAGTTTAGGGGTTTAATATTCAGTTAAGACCCTACCTAGGATCAATAATGGATCCTTAGAGAATGGCCCAAGACTTGGACCAAAACATCCTAGGTTGTGTCCACCAACGGTGCGAAACAACATCAAGTAGGTCAACCTACGCCCGTTGTCTTGGTCTGTTGATTGGACCTGCAGGTATGAAAGGTTTGAGGGATTCATACTATCACGACCCGAAAGAACCTCCTAGAAGTTAGGGAGAACACACGTTTCGTGACCGGGCGTACTTGACCCTTTTGAGTCTTGTACAAGACCTTAACTATCTTTCATTACATAAGACATGAAAAGTAGTGGGGAATTAAAACATCTCATGAATAAATTAATAAAAAGGAAATCTTTCATAAATACTTAACAAATCTTATCGTCACAAGCCAAACATAAAGACACTACATAAATAACCTAGGGACGCGACTCTTTACATTTAAATGAAATACATCATAAGTCTCAACTTAAGGAAACTAAGAAGATATAAATTATGCCCTCGAATATATGAGGACACACTTTGTCTTGTGAGCAGATTTCCCAAGCTTTGCCTTCTAGACATCAACCTTGCTTCCAACCTATATTTATATAGCATAGAAAAGTATGGGGTTAGTACAAATAATGTACTAAGTATGACATATGCAAAAACAAGCGAAAAGAGATATTTTCGTAAAATAAAATTTCGTGCAAATTTAGCAAAAGATTCTAGAACATAAAACCAAAACATCATAACAATCATTGTTTAACACTTAGAGAAGAATTTCCATAAATTTTAAACCAAAATGGCACTTTACATTAACTTCCCAAAACATAGAGTAAGCTCATCTTGACAATGACAATGAACTATTAAGACTCCAAAATGGTGAAACTTCCAAATCATTAACAATGAGGAATATGCATCATTTCCATTAGAGATTCCCTTAATAGGTCATCCTAAGACTCATGAAGGATGTACACATATAACTCCTTCGATACACACCAAAGCGACCCTCAAGACTTCCTTCCTTGCGGCAGACTTACCTTGGGATAATAAGAACCCACTCAATGGAAATATAATAGAAGACCACCCAACAAACCACCAATGTCTTCCCTTTCAAAATGCCTACTAAGTGCAATGAGTAGATAGCACCATCACCTACCCTAAGTAGCACATTCATTTAGAAGGTTTGGCACCAAATCTTCCCTTTTTAAAGGTCTTACCTAGTGAAATGAGTAGATAACATCCCATACCACCACCTACCCTAAGTAGCACGTTCTTTAGAAGACATAGTTCAATCAATTCACATAACACTAACCAAGAATCCCCTTTAAGAATGTACTACTTCGTGCAATCGATGAATAGCGTCTCATACCACTACCTACCCTATGTAGCACGTTCTTTTAGAAGACTTAGTACATTCATTACTTTGGTGGGAGTTAGCTTTACCAACATAGACTATGAGATCTAGACATGGAATCCCGATATTAACCCCTATCGGATGAGGGATCCTCACTTGCCTAGAATGAGGTCATTCTCTTAGCTTTCACACGGCTTGTCCAATAGCTACACCTATGTGGCCGCATTGTTAAGGGATAGGGAGATTGATAGTAAGTAACTCATTCTCTACTAACGAGGAGTGCTCATCTCAAAAGGTACATTGGAATACATCATCTTAACTCATGAAGTGTAATCCACCTCTCCTTTATATCCTCTCGGTGATAGGAATAACCCCAACATATTCTAAACACTTTAAAACTATAGGTTAAGGATAACTAGTGAACACCACATCTCAACTCACGAAGGGCAATAATCCTCTAACCTATCTTGGTAATCTCATGGGATGTGGTGAGATTGCTACTAAACATATTATCTCAACTACGAAGAGTGTTCACCCCAGAACTCCCCTTTAGGACTTAACATAGCTTCATTCATTCATTCAAGTGTGAGTTTGCGTGTACATGAGAGAACACCTTGGACATAAGCTTCATTTTATTTACATTTCACTCCTATACATGCTTAGACCTGCATTCATCACATCACACATCTTACATGCTTCACATAATAATATAACTCCTTTACACATAATCGTTAACATACTTTTCATAACATGTTTCATAAAGCAATTAACAAGAATAACTTTATTCAAGCATGCACTATAGTCTACTTCGCTTAGCCACTTCATAAGGCACATTAAGTAAGAATAGCATATTTATAATCTTACTTTACATGAAAAGCCTTAATAACCTCATTCACAATAGACTAGTAACTTTACATTCATACAATTCAAATTAACACCGCCACCAAAAAGGTGGACCATACTTCTCAAGAGCATTTAGAAATTGAAACTAAACAATATAACAAACTTATCCTTTAATCCAGGAATTTATCACCTATAACATGTTTCTCAATATTTCACAAAAATAAATCCCTTTGGGCAGTAGCTAAGCAACAATAACAACAATAAGAAACCTAAGCTCAAAGACTACCAATTTATGCTCATTTAACCCATTTCTTAAGCCAACATTAGATGAAAATCTTTAATATGATTTCATTGAATTATTGGACTTAAAACCACCAACTAACCTTAGAAATATCATTCGTAAGTCATTATAAACGTTTTCATGCAAGACCCATATTTAGAGTTTAAGATAGAAGAAAATTAGGGTTGAGACCCCATTTTGAAAATTCATTAGAAGGGACTCCTTGAACGGAAGAGGGTTCAAGGATGGATACCATACCTCACATTGAATAAATTCCAATGATTTTTTATGAATAAACAACCATCAACATCCCTCTGACTTCTAGCTTCCATGAAGACTTGAGAGAGTCTTCTAAGAGAGAGTGGTTTTGGGTTTTAGGAAGAGGGGTCTAAAATGGGGTGTTAGGGTATATAACACATTAATATATTTGAATAAACCTAAAATAAATGTCCAAGGTCCTTCAAATACTTGGGGTGAATTTATCAAACACCCAAAGCCAAGGCAGCCACTTAACAGCTTTTGCAGGCAGCTCCACGACCCTCAAACGACGGGCCGCTTGTCAACCGACGCCACGTCGATGGGTTTTCATTGGTTGGGACTTCATGTACCAAATATACAGGTTTTCATGCCCCAATCACGGACCAGGTCAACGGTCTATTTCCTGGTATACTGGCTGTCGATTGGCTCGTCAATGGGCACTCTTTTTGGCAGTTTGCTCCAAGTCTTGGTCCCTACATCTAGGGCGTCTTGTGGGTCATAGGTGGGGTTGTTACTGGATGTTAAACCCTTGAACTAATTCATCTAGTTCTTATAAATATTCCAAGCAAGTTTCAAGCAAAACGAACACAAAAAACACACTCAAACACTTAAAGACGCACAAGCGCTATATAAAGCACACCATCCGAACGTCATGGACGTTTGATCTCCAAACTTAACCAAACATCGCACACTACCTAATAACACTAATATAACTCTTTTTTAATTAAAAATAACTCAATAAAAAACCATGAGGCTCTAGTTCCCCTTAGTTTGTTTTGGGGCGTTACACATAGAGCCATTAGGACTCATACCATGGACTTCATCACAACAAGTAGACAATTACTAAAAAGTTATGCATAAGGAACATATACATTTAATAATGCATTAGAACACCTTCCTATGATTTCCCTCAAGAGAAACTTGTGCAATGCATAGCTGAAGTCTCATACCCCCACCTACACTAAGCAACTACCCTTTGGTAATCCTACTAAGAGTTCTTACTTAACTTCAATTGTCCATTTTACTTTAGGGAAACTATAGGCCTAACCTACACTAAGACAACGGGTAATAAACATTAAATTTGGTGTTGTTTAGCCTTACAGCAACGGAAGATGTTCTTACGTAGCCAAGATAGAACAATAACACATGTTTGCATACTAAGTGAATTCACTTACTAGATCCTATGTGGCAAGCACATTTATGGAACTTGGAGGCATATATGTGAAAACCCTCTTATTCCAAATGGGGAATTATGGTTATTCCCTTTTGGAAATAATCTTTATGCATAATGAAGCATTGTAGTTACCCACATCATGAGGATTATGGTGACCTACCTTCGTACAGTTGGAAGGGACACCCATCACTTCAAGTTTACTCAGTGCTAAGCTAAGTTCCCTTTATTGAAAAGACTTTTATTAACTTTAACTTATAAAATTAGGCTTAGGAGATTCATCCGCTCGTATGATTAGCTCATAGGTCATATATGAGAAGTCCTTTCATCAACCTATATCATGTGAGAAAACCTTTCACATGGACATAGCATATGTAAGCACCTATATAGTTTAGGATACACTTGAGCACACCTTTGAAGGATCCTCTATTGGCTAGATCTTCATACATGTGTGTATGCATAATTATATGTGAGCAAACCTTTCACAAAATCATAAATGCAAACATGCTCATTTATCAATGCATAAGTCTATGCGTATAACTATATGAGCAATCCATTCATATAAACACACAATGACACTATACACATTAACACTTCATCATATCATGTACTTTACAGCATAGCATATAAGTCACATTCATAACTTGTCCATATATTCATTTTCATGTAGATATAAACCAAACTTGGGAACTATCCTATTTAGGTATACATGTGCAATGCATAGACAAGATGACATACCCTTGTTAATACTTCCACATATATCAAGTCATCCTAGTTAAGTAATAAATGACATACTTCACATACATTAATCTTACATGCATTGTAGTAGAAATTTAGTTAATACGACAACTACCTTTAAATAGACATTATAACTCTTTACTACATTATTAGCATGCATAATGAGTGAGTGTGTGTGTACATTGGTCAACATGATCATATAATGTCTATAAACCAACACCATGAGGCAGCCACCCTCTTAAGACCACAATGACCAACCAAGCATAGAACACACAACACAATTTAGCATAGGAGACAAGCTAACTTTATATTACAAATTAAGACTCCTAACATTAGCTATTCACACCTTCAGATAGGGGTACATGGGGGTACATGGGAAGGGATCATCAATACTTAACACTTAATTTATGGCTTCACCTACAAATGATCTTTAGCATAGCAATTTACATGCTGATGACATTAGAAACACAACCTATATCATAGTTAGAATAGGAAACTAGACATAGACTTAACATAGAATGCTTCATCACTAACACACGCTCATAGTATAATTGCCTTCAACTCCTCAATAACATCACATATATATATTGTCAATAAAGTAAACACCGCAACCATAAGTGGACCATACCACAAAGAAGGCTTCATCAACAATATTATAGAGGAGTAGACAAGTAGAGAAGTAAAGAACATCTTACCAATGCTTTAGCCTTTGGTCATCATTGACAATTACTATTCGTTCATCAACAATTAATTTATAAGGAAGTATCTGAAGTACAATAATAACATATGCAATCATACATAAGCTACTAAAAGACCATGCCAAAAACTAGTACAACACATAACCAACATACTAGAGTGTAGAAGGACATAGATCATTACCCAATTTCACTTCCATGGATCAGAAATCATATTTCATCAGTAGTAAAAATCAAGATCTGTATTTAAATATATTATTAACATAACCAAATCATGCTTTAATCCCTACAAGATCGAGAAACCAACATAGGGACTAAACTACCAATTCAATACAAAGTAGAGGAAATAGGCAATGCTACTACTTCCCTAAAGCATTGATCATCAATCATATTTTAACAGTAATTTACATGTTAGGCAGTAGCTAAAGGATCATTAATCAAAAGGAATCACGTTTTATCTAACCTAAAATCGAGATCACTTCACATAAATAGTATTATCAATCGATAGACTAGAAGAATCCTAGATCAATTAATGACAATCCATCTTTACATTGATCATAAGATATTTATATTCATAATTCAACAATGACATTAAACTGAGGCAGTAGCTACAATCATCATAACATATCTAATTCCACATTAATACATTATAAAGGCAATGTTACAGTGAACACATAGAGATCTAAGTTAAACTTATTCAAATCATCATATATTGATCCACATGGATCATTCATAAACAATTAACAATGAATATACATAAAAAACAGTATACATGGGGATTTCAGTGTAATAGAATTACAATTAAACAAATACCAAACAACGATCACAATGCCCATGCATAGGACAATTCAATTTTGGGAAAGGGACATTGGTTCACAATGAAATTGGAATTAAATTTACGTTAAAACCAATATATGATCATAAATTCATTATGATTAAGCCTTTGACAACATTTTGGAAAAGAACTCATGGCTAGATTGAAGAAGAAGAGATTTGATCATGGAACTTCTATGAAAACATTGAAGAGGACTCTCTAGATGTAAGATTAACTAGAGATGAAGGATTACCATACCTTTATATAGAAGAAAAAATATAAAAAATGATGAAGAATCCATGGTAATCCAAGCTCCAAGTTGTTTTTGAGCTTCACCTTCAATTGAGGTTTCTATAGAGGATTGGTTTTGGAGGAAAAGTCTAATTTGTGTTAATATAATTGGGAATGGGTTGATCACGTTTTTTATCACTTAAATACACCCAAAAACAACAAAATAGCACGAGTAGGGTCAGGTTAGGACGTGGGATTTATTTCCCATTCACCCCTTAAATAAAATATTCGTTAGACTTTAGTTGCAGGCCACCATAGACGGCCACCATTGAGGTCCAGTAGGTTCATTTACGAGCAGTCTACGGCTTCAGTCATTTGGTACTTTGGATGTTCTTTGGCTGAGCCTTCCCCTGGCGATGTTTTGATCGACGACTTCACCACCAACGGGCCGTTTGTTAACAAATTGGGGTCTTTTGGTTTAGTCGATTTACAGAACCAAGGCAGTGTCTTGGTAACCTTTGGGTCATTCTTGTGGGACCTTTTGTGGGACCCTTGGAAATCTTACATGGACGTTCAAATGTAAATATAAAAATTAATAAGTCAAGGACCTTAGACATCAGTTTCAACAAAAAAAACTACATGCAACATGTCCAAACATTCTTGGAACCAACAAGACACACACATGCATGTCTAAAGAACTAACCTTCGAACGTTTTGGACGTTCTTGGACATTTGACCTTCAAACCTCATGAAACCTAATACACATAATATAAAAATAATTATTAATCATATAAGGTCATCTTAAGATTATGACACACACATCAGCACATAAAAACATATAAGGCCCCTTAGGTGACTAGTCGTTGAACATCTTGGTCGTCCCTTGACGTTTGACTTCTAAATTACTTCAAAATACCAATAATACATTAAAAAACATTATTAAAATTTTATAAATATTATAGGCACCAGTGAGGCTCTATAAAGCCTAAATTATTTTGGGAGTCTTACAATATCCCCCACTTGGGAACATTCTTCCTCGAATGACACTTAGAATACCTTAATCTCAACAAGGACTTAAATGAATCATAGAGCATCTTACAAAAGTCATAACATCATCATATAGAATTTAATGCACCAAACTTAGAAGAAACACACTTTAAAACATTTAGCACTCAATGCAACACAAGTAAGAAAAAATTTTGTTCACTCGCTCTTTAATGCATCAACCACATAGTCTCTTGTTATCTTCATAGGATAAACATCTTTCTCCTATTCATAACATAGTCGTTACACTTAATTTTACTAAGAGATCATAATTTAAGATCACACATAGGCAGATTCCATAAAATTTCTGAAGTCATTTAAGCACTCATAGATCAATGCACAAAGACTTAAGTAAGATAGGTTTACAATGGATTCTTATTAGTTAGGCCTAGTTCCATGAGGGTCATACTCAACCATATCATGTTTAGTTGTGTCTATAGAGGAATGTCCTTCTCCTCTACACACTTACTTGCCTCATGATTTTATACCCAAGCAAATACACAAATGTCAACTTTACAGTAACTTGAGAATTTCGCAACTTTTAATCATGGCATGCTCATGATTTGTTTGTAGTGATGTCTAAATGGTAAGTCATATCAAGTACATCACAACAAACAGGAAGCCATTTCACAAAATGTCAACTTCTAACATAGCAATAGCCTTTACACTAAGCATCATTTGGGAAAAATAACACATATAATAGGTATTCACAATTACACTAGCTAATCATGCCTTCACTTTACAAGAGTTAGCCTACATTCATGCTTTCCAAAACATAAAAGACACAGTTTTAAAGAGATTTATCATTTTCATTAACTGAAATTTCTATTAACAAGGCTAAACATTATACATTAAGAGTGACTTCAAACATGCTTCTTAACTTATCTCATGTTGTCAAATAAACAACTAGCATATCAAGATGCACAATCAATCAAGAGATAACATGAAGTTAATCAAAATTTACTTTTATGTACTTCAGATTTTCCAAAATTCTCTTAATATAGTGTCAATCAAAACATACCAAACATATGAAGGTCATGCAATTTATATATTAGACAACACTTCTAACATGAACAAGCTCACTAACAATTCGTTAGATTCAAGTTCAAGTAAGAATAGATGGACAAGGTAGAAATATCTAAAACCTTACTACTCACATAACCATCCCTCCAATAAGGGTAAGTCCAATTAAGAACAATTTAACCATACCTTAAGAGGATCTTAACTTAACAAAATTTATTTACATCACATAAAAGTAAATAAAATTTAAGAATGAATTACAGTAAGTTAACATAGGAACACCAATGGAATTCTTAACCTTATCATCTATGCAAATTGTCCCCCAATTGTCAAGTTAGGCCATACTATTTAACCACATAAGGTTTTATACAATACAATAGACTCAAAAGGTCATACAACATTAGGGGAAAACAACAAGGAGACTTAGCCATAAGGACTCTTTCTTTTCTTTCTACTTTACAGTAAGGTAACTTCTAGTTTAACCAACCCACATCATTACCCTACAAAAACATGAGGACTACCTTCATAGCTAGATTCAAGTCTATACAAAGAACTCAAATACATGTAAAGCAATCATGATGGTTCACACACATAAACAAAGGCAACTTTTGAACCATTTTTCATATACTTAAGCAACAAGCTTCGATAGGTAGACATTACGTATCTAAAAGTAATATCATAACTTTAGGATACCATCATGCAAAATTATATAGAAATACACCATTCAAAAAGTGACTCATTTTAACTGTATCAACTTCTAACATGCTTTAACTCTATCATGACACATAATTCTAAACTTAACATGCTATTCAACATAGATCTAATATATATAGACACAAGGGACTTCATATCAACGTATCATTGCAAATTTCACCTTCAGACATACTTATGACACAATAAAACCAAGATAAGCATCAAAACACAGCTTTTCTCCCTCAAGCATTTATATATCATCTCTTCTAATCAATCACATCTAAAAGACCACCGGACAAGAAAACATAAGAGAGAGAGATCTTATAGAGTTATATTCTAAGGCACGGCATGAGAATTATGAAGAAGGGAAACTCTACCGTCCTATACCCTCTTGCTCATAGATGTGTCGTGTTTCGCAGCGATGCTCAAGAATCTAATAGACATGACAATATGAGACTTTTAATACCTAAAACAACTTTCATAAACCTCATGATCTGATAACACATTTTCACATCTGGGGAGAACCCCCTTGAAGTAATATGGCGTACTTTACCTCTTCGAGGTCTTATACAAGTCGATAATTATCATTCATCTCATTTTCATAGGTAAATTTAACGAAAAATTTAATACTTTTTTAGCACATATTATGCTAGAACATTTCTTCATATATATATAAAATATCATCATACATAGTTAAAGAGTCTATTTTTTTTTGGTAATCCAAGACTCAACATCATATGAGTACTTTAGGGACATGACCCTCACAACAATAAAACATAAGTACTATATCATAGACTTTATGGTAAAGACATGACATAGGAATCTTTTGACTTACGTATTCCTTTCCTTGAGCTTGGGAATCATATATCAAGCTCTTCACCATTAAATACATCCTTTAAGTATCCATAACCTAGACTTTCTGTATAAAGTATAGAAGAATGGAGTTACTACAACCATGGGAAATCATGCATTTAAAAGGGACATTTTATTGAAATCATTCTTCATGCCTTTATGAGTAAATATTCATAAAACCCTTATACAATAGAATATATATCATTAACATTCTTCATATAGAAATATTCAAAAGCCAAATATCATATAAAATCAAATATAGAATTTAACCCACTTTTACGGTCACTTTACTGTGAGTTATTTCCCTTAACAGTTTGCATTTTTCCTTTAACGGTGATCATATTTTTCTTTAACTTCTTAACCTCCAATGTAACCCTCAAGTAATACTTGGTGCAATGCATCACCTTAAGGCCACAAGGAATCATTCATACAACTTAAATAAGCCAACACATACCATCACAGAAGTAAAATATATCAAAGACACATATAAGCAAATACCATACGAATATTACAGTAAGCTCTAGTCATTATGCACATATGCCTATTTTACTTCACATAAAACCTTATGAAAAACTACTCACAATCCCAGTCTAGGTCTACTAGTGCAATGTACATGTGAAGCCCCACAACCTCAAACATACTTAGTAAATCTATGATGAGACTACAAGTCTTAACATCCAATTAATACATCAACATAATAAGTGAAGAAAACTTCATTCATATCAACAAGACCTTCCTCATATAGTCATTAAGACCCCACATCACATATATCCATTAGACTCATACCATGCACTACATCATATAGAGTAGAAAATTACTACAAAGTTAGGCATAACGATCATATACATAGAAACATGCATTAGAATACCTTCCTAAGACTTACCTCAAGAGAAAATTGTGCAATGCGTAGGTTAAGTCTCATAGCCCCGCCTACACTAAGCAACTAACCTTTGGTCATCCTAGTTAGAGTCCTTACATTACTTCCATTGTCCATTTTACTTTAGGGAAACTATAGCCTTAACCAAAACTATGTACATGGGTGCTAAACATGAAATTTAGTGTTGTAGATCCTTACACCAATGGAAGGTGTTCCTACATATCCAAGGTAGAAAATTAACATATGTTAGCATACTAAGTGAATTCACTTATCAGATCCTATTTGGCAAGCATAATTATGGAACTTGGAGGCATATATTTGAAAACCCTCTTTATGCCAAATGTGGATTATGGTTATTCACTTTTGTAAAGCCTCTTTATGCCTATTGAGGCATTGTAATTATCGAAGCCATGAATATTGTGGTGAACTACCTTCCTACAATGGGAATGGACACCCCTCACTTCAATTTCACTTTGTTCATAGTTATGTTTCCTTTATTGAAAAGACTTTTATTAACTTTACCTTGTAAAATTAGGCTTAGCATAGTCATCCCCTCGTATGCTTAGCTCATAGGTCATAGATTTCATCAACCTATATCATCTGAGAAAACATTTCACATGGACATAGCATATGTAAACACCTATCTAGTTTAGAATACAATTGAGCACACCTTTGAAGGCTCCTCTATTGGATAGATCTTAATGCATGTCTGCGTGCATGCTTATATGTGAGCAAACCTTTCACATAACACATAAATGTCACACGTGATCATATATCAACGCATAAGTCTATGTGTGTAACTATATGAGCCATCCTTTCATACAAACACACATACACTATACACATTCACACTTCATCATATCATGTACTTTATATAATATCATATAAGTCATATTCATAACTTGTCCATACATTCATTTTCATGTACATAGAAACAAAACCTAGGAACAATCATATCAAGGTACACATGTGCATTGCTTAGACAAGGTCCCATACCATTGCCCATAATAGTACACCTATGAAGTCATCCTAGTGATGGAATAAAAAACATACTTCACATACATTTATCTTACATGCATAGTTGTAGCCATTTAGTTAATATGAGAACTACCTTTTATTAGACAATATGATTCTTTACTACATTGTAAGCATTCATAATGTGAGAGTGTGTATGTACATTGATCAACAAGATCACATAATTTCAATCAACCAAAACATTGAGGAAGCAACCCTCTTAAGACCACAATGCACAACCAAGCATAGACCTCACAACACAATTTAGCATAAGAGACAAGCTAACTTCATATTACACTTTAAGACTCCTAACATTAGCTATTTACACCTTCACATAGGGGTACATGGGTAGGGACCATCAATGCTTAACACTTCATTTATGGCAGAACCTACCCATGATCTTAACATATCCATTTACATGCTTATGGCATTAGCAATACAATCTAGATCATAGTTAAAATAGGAAACTAGGAATAGACTTCACATAGGGTGCTTCATCACCAACACACATTCATAGTATAATTATATTCAACCGCCTTGATCAAATCACGCGCGCGCACACACACACACACATTATATATATATATATATATATATTGGAAATAAAGTAAACACCTCCACCATAAGTGGACAATACCACACAATGCCATAGAAGGTTTCATCATCAATACAATGTAGGAGTAGAGAAGTAGAGAAGTAGAGCACATCTTACCAATCCTTAAGCCTTTGGTCATCATTGACCATTAGTATTCATTAATCAACAATTCAAGTATAAGGCAGTGCTAAAGTACAATAATCATATAATCAGTCATGCATAAGGTACTACAAGACCATGCTACAAACTAGTACAACACATTACCAACATACTACAATGTAGAAGGACATAGATAATTACCCAATTTCACTTGCATGGATCATAAATCATATTTCATTAATAGTATCATTCTATTTCTGTAGCTAAATATACATATAACATAACGGAATGATGATTAAATCCCTACAAGATCAAGATACCAACATAGGCACTAAACTATCAATTCAATAGAGAGTAGAGGAAATAGGAAATGCTACTAATTCTCTAAAGCCTTGATTATCAATCATATTTTAGCAATAATTTACATGATAGGCAGTAGCTAAAGATATCATTACACAAAAGCAATCATACTTCATCTAACCTAAAATCGAGATCAGTTCACATACATAGTATTATCAATAAATAGACTAAAAAAATCCTAGATTAATTCATGCCAATACTACTTTACTTTGATTATAAGAGGTTCATATCCATAATTCAACCATGATATTAACCTAAGGTAGTAGCTACAATCGTCATACCATAATCTAATTTCACATTCATACATTATAAAGGCAATGTTATAGTGAACACATAGATATGTAAGCTAAAATTATTCAAAGCTTTATATATTGATCCACATGGATCATTATCAACAATTCACCATCAATATGCATAATAAACAGTACACATGGGAAATTCAACGTACTAGAATCACAATTAAAGCAATAACAAGACACGATCACAATTCCCATGCATAGGCTAAATCGAGTTTGGGAAGGGACATGGGTTCACAATACAAGTGGATTTAAATTCACGTTAAAATAAATATATATTATCATCAATTCATCATGATTAAATCTTTGAAAACGTTTTGAGAAAGAACCCATGGCTAGATTGAAGCAAAAGAGATTTGATCATGAACTTCTTCAAAAACTTTGAAGAGAACTCGTTAGATAAAAGATTAACTAGATATGAAGTATTACCATACCTTTATGTAGAATAATAACTATAAAAATTGATGAAGAATACATGGGAATCCAAGCTCAAAGATGTTCTTGAGCTTCACCTTGAAAGGAGGTTTCTAGAGAGGATTTGTTTTGGACGGAAAGTCTAATTCGTCTTTTGGTTTAGTCGATTGACACAGATAAGGACCTTACACATCACTTTCAGCCTATACAATTACACACAACACGTCCAAACATGCTTGGCACCAACAAGACACACACATGCATGTCTCAAGGGCTAACGTTCAAACATCTTGGATGTTTGACATCTTAACATCATGAAACTAAATAAAATACTATAAACATCATTATTAACACATAACGACCTCATAAGATTATAAAAACACAGAAGCACTTAAACACACATAAGGCCCCTTAGGTGACTAGTCGTTGAACATCTTGGTTGTCCCTTGATGTTTGACTTCCAAATGACTTCATATCACCCAAGAATACTTTAAAAAACATTATTAAAAAGTTAAAAAGATTATTGGAACGAGTTAGGTTGTAGTCACCCTAACTCAATTTGGGGGTCTTACAGAATATCAAGAGCTTATTTGTACTGTAATTTTCTTCTTAACTAGAGCTACTACCCAAGCATACTTACTCAGTAATAGTATTTAATATTATAGACTATTTCAATAAAGGAGTATATGAAGAGTTTTCATTTTCTTATTAATAACCAAATAATAATAGACATTACAAAAGAGGGTCCATTAGGGCTGCCTACAATAGCAAAGAGGACAGATCAATGACTTTCCTAAGGATAATTTCATTCCGTTCCATCCAACTACCCCTAAGTCCACCATTCATACAATAAGGATACAATTAGTGCTTTAAACCTCAAGGATATCTTAACCTTCTTTCTAAAAGGTTCCACATAGATGACCTTCTTTTCTATATTATACATCAGATTCCATTCATTCATATACGTTTATGACAAAGGTGCTTTAGCCTACTATGTCAAGGTTTCATATTCACATTCTTCATGTATCAAGTAAGGGACACAAGTCTACCAAAACAAGACACACTTCATTATCATCTTAAAACATGTACAATATCATTCAAGTAGAATAAAGGATCAACAGGGCGTAATCACAAGTCACCCTACACACTACTATAAAGCATCAATATAATCCATCACAAGTATCATATAACCACTTAAGGAGGTTCATACTTTAATAGCAATGTAATACCTCAAAAATGAGTTAGGTGAATGTAGAGCCAAACATTATGATATGAGGTTCTAATGTACTAAATTGGATAATAATGTATTATTGAGTTAGTGTCTAGAGTATTAGGTGCATTGGAAGTCAAACGTTAATGGATGACTAAGACGTTAGATGACTAAGTCACCTATGTGTCTCATGTGTGCTTATGTGCCTATATGTGTGTTTAATTTATTAATAAGGTCCTTATATGAGCTATTATGGTGTTTATATGCAGTGTGTCGAGTAACATGAAGATTGGATGTTCGAAAGGTTTCCTTGAAATGACCTTGTTTGTCTTCGCATGTTCCGTCGAGTTTTACATGTTCGTTTTGTATGAATTTAATGTTGGAGGTTTGAAACTCGTATACAAACATATTCAGGTTGGAAACATTCAGGAAAGAGTTCCCATGAACCAACCAAGTGTCCTTGAGGAAGGACCCTTCATTTGAGTGAAGGCTGCCTAGCACAGGCCCTAAATTACTGAGGCAAACAATTGTTTGTGGGTTAGGCGATTGCCCGTCGATGGTTTTCGTGGGTCAATAATTATCCTAGAGGGATTAATCTCCCAAAATCAAGTATATAAACAAAAAGCTGATGAAGATTGCTGCCAAGTTGGGGTGTTTTTTGTAAATTCACACCATGTATTTTATAAATCTATCTCAATATTTTTAGTGTTTTTAAGATATATTAAGTTAGTTTTAAGCCCTATACCTAAAAATACCCCTCACTTATAATATTTAAACTCCCTCTCAAAAGAAAACTCTCTCGAAGTCACCATTGGAGCTAACACTCAACGAGGGAAAGAATGGATAGATTAGTAGTGCATCTTCATCAAAAATTAGTGGGTTTCCATCTCTTCTAGGAATGGTATCCATTCTTGGACCCTCTTTTATTCAAGGAGACTTTTCCAAAAGATTTCAAAAAGGATTTTCAAACTCCATTTCCTTCTATCTTTGATTTTAAGCATGGGTGGTCTCGTAGAAGTGTTCTAATGATTTGAATGTGTTTATTATTGTATGAATTAATTATTTTCATTTTAAAAAACTAATTAATTCATGTATACGCATATTTCAAACTTTTAGCTTAAGAAATGGGTTAAATGAGCATTGTTGGGCAACGTATGAAATTTGGTTTTCTTATGTTGCTATGTTGGTTTAGGTACTGCCCTAATGGCCTTATTATGATTAAATATTGAGAAATTGATTATAGTTGATAATGGCTTGGATAAATTGTGATTTTGTTATACTGCATAGTTGTACTTGTAAATTGCTCTTTAGTGGTATGGTCCACCTTCTTGGTGGCGTTGTTTATTTGATGAACTTGATATTACTTAGTATGTTTTGTGAGTGGGGATTTGAAGGCCTGGTATATGAGATGAAGTGATATTTAAGATAAGTCTTGTCATGTGTTTTGTGACGTGGAATAGCATGTTTGGCTTAGATTATGCATAGGTAAAGTATATGACTTGTGAACATGCAAAGTGTGTAATTGATGAATTTAGGACTAAAGCATGTATAGAAGATAATGATAGTGAAATAATGCTTATATGGAAGATGTGCTCACAAGTACACACACACACACACTTAAATGAATGTATGAAGTTAAATCGTGTAAAAAGAGGAGTTTTGGGGTGGACACTCTTCGTGATTTGAGACGAAGTTTTAAGTAGCAACCTCACTACATCCTAAGAGATTTCTAAGATAGGTCGGAGGATGAATGCCCTTCTTAAGTTTAGATGTGGTGTTCACTAGCTATCCTTAACCTATAGTGTAAAGTGTTTATAATCGGTGGGGGTTATGTGAAGCACCGAGAGGATATGAAGAAGAGATGGTTACACTTCGTGAGTTATGTTTTGTATTCCAATATACCTCTTGAGATGAGTACTCTTCGTGAGTAGAGAATGAGTACATAGTATCAATCTCCTTATCCCTTAACTATGCACCCACATAGGTGTAGACATTGAGAAATCCATGTAAAAGCTAAAAAGAAAGACCTTACTCTACGCAAGTGAGTATCCCTCATCCGATAGGGGTTAATGTCGGGATTACATTTCTAGCTCTCATGGACTATGTTGGTTAAGATAACTCTCCACAAAAGAGTTGATTTAACTAATTCTTCTTAAATAACATACTACTTAGGGTAGGTGGTGGTATGGGACACTATCTAATCATTGCACTACGTAGGACCTTCAAAAAGGGAAGAATTTGTGCCAAACCTTCTAATAGAATGTACTTCTTAAGATAGGTGGTGGTATGGGAAGCTATCTACTTATTGTACTATGCAGACATTCCGAAAGGGAAAACTTTTGTGGTTTGTTGGGTGTCTTTTAAAGTCTTGGCATTGATTTAGTGGCTTGTTTCTCCCGAGTTGAGTAAGTCGAATGTGTAATCTTGAGGATTGGTTTTGTGTGTATTGAAGGAGGAATATGCATACTTCCTTCATGTCTTACATTAGTGAGTCCTAGGATAATCTCGAGGTAGGGAACTCTTATGCAAAATGAGTTCAGTTTCTCTTTCGCTTTGCCTTGGAAGTTCACTCATTTGGGAGATGATTATTCATTGTGAGTGCTTTAAATGATTCATTATTAAACTTCCAATTGGTTCACTGTCATATTTATTAGAGTTTACTGTAATGTTTTGGAAGTTACTGTAAATGGACCCTTTTGGTCTAAATTTATGGAATCTATTATCTAAGTGTTAAGTGATTGTTCTTATGATGTTTTGTTTTTGTATCCTTGAATGTTTTACTTAAATTACATGAACTGTTATTTTATGAAAATTTCCCTTTTCTCATGTTTTTGCATATGTCATACTTAGAACATTTTTTTGTATTAACTCCACACTTTTCTATACCTTATAAGTATAGGTTGAAGACATTCTGGAAGATTCGAAGGAGAAGCTTGGGAAATTCACTCTCTCAAGAATTGGTCTTTCCTCATATATTTGAGGACACAGTCTATTGTTTCCTACTTTTATTATTAAGTCTTATTATGGATTTGATTTCAATGTAAATGGTCATCTCCCTATAATATTATATGTCATGTCTGAAGTTTTGCTTTTGACGATGAAATTATCAAGTATTTACGAAAGGTTTCCTTTTTATTATTTTATTTGTGAAAGGTTCTAATTCCTCATTAATTTTTATATCTTATCTAACGAATGCTAGTTAAAAGACTTGTAAAAGACCCCAAATGGTCAAGTGCGCCCGGTCACGAAATGAGGGTTACTCCTAACTTCTAGGGGGTACTTTGGGGTCGTGACAATTGAATTGGATGATTTAGAAATATATTGAAGCGGTGAGAATATATTGGTGGTACGATGTACTAATTATCTGTATATTAAGTTATGTAGCACTTGTATCATGTTGTGATTGGTATGGTCAAATTACGGTGGCGGTGCTATGTGAATGATGTGTCTTTGTCGGCGTTACTTTATGTATTATGAGTATCATGGACTTATTTTCCAACTAAATGAAGTACAATGATGATGTGTGTAGTTATGCATGTAATGTATGATCATGTTTATCTACTTGCCAATAATTGAAAGTATGTTTTCTTTTATTGATGTTGTTAGCTGATCATGTTAGAGTATGACTATGTATTTATAAGTGTAGTCTTAGAGTTGATGCATGATTATTCTTACTTGAATATATGATCCTATAATGGTAATATCGATGTTGTTATAGTAGTAGATATGATGACCTAAAGATGAAGTTTGTTGTGCCTACGTGCTTCTAGAATGACATGTTAAAGGTTATATGTAAAGTATGGTGTCTTTTGAGGTAGAGTTGCATCGCTCACTTGATACATGTATTAATGTTAATATGAGATTTCTTGACTTAGGATGCTAAAACCTCTTAGTCTTGAATGTATGAATGTCAGGTGACCTTGACTGATGTTAAGAGTGTCTTTATGTGAAACATTGAACCTAGTGGTAAGGTTATGAACATTGTAGTCAAAATCGGTAACGGTATCCTTGTGTATGAGTTGTGTCCCAAAGTAAACTTGAGTCTAAGATTTGTTGAAATGATACTTAGTATTTCATATGGATTTAATATGAAAAATATTTTTAAAGAGTATGCAAATGTTTGTGAAAAGTTTCAATCACGCACTACTTTTCATATGTTTATATGCGATGAATGATACAGAAGAGCTTGTATCATTAGGGTACTCTAGATCACACCCTTGGTGGCCCCTCTATTGACTAGATCTTCATACATGTGTGTGTGTTTACTTATATGTGAGCAAACCTTTAACCTAACACATAAAAGTTACACAAGTTTGCATATTATTGTATAAGTTTATAGGTATAACTATATGAGCAATCCTTTCGTATAAACACATCAAGACACTTTGCACATTCATTCTTCATCATATCATATACTTAACATCATAGAATATAAGTCATAATCATATCATGTTCATACAATCCTATCCATGTACTTGGAAGACCAACCTAGGAACTATCCTCTCATGGTCACATCTTCTATGTATAGACAAGGTCCCATACTCTTGTCCATACTAGTAAACATATCAATTCATCGTAGTTAATGGAATACATAACATACTTCACATATATTTACCTTAAATACATAGTAGTAGACATTTAGTAAATATGAGAACAACCTTTCATTAGACACCATTACCCTTTTCTACATTGTAAGCATGCATAATGTGTGAGTATGTGTGTACATTGGTCTACTTGATCACATAGTTTCTATAAATCAACACACTGAGGCAGCCACCCTCTTAAGACAATAATTCACGACCAAGCATAGACCACAGAACACAATTTACCATAGAAGGCAAGCTAACTTTATATAACAGTTTAAAACTCCTATCATTAGCTATTCACACATTCACATAGGGGTACATGGGTAGTGGTCATCAATCCTTAACACTTCATTAATGTCTGCACCTACATATGATTTCACATAACCATTTACATGCTTATAACACTAGCAACATAACCTAGATTCACAACTAAAATATAAGAATAGGCACAAGTTACACATACTGTGATCATCATAACCACACACTCGTATATTAATCAATTTGCCTTCAAGGACATATTCAATACATATCTATATGACAATTAAATTAACACCTCCACCATAAGTGGATCATACCACTCAATGCCATACAAGGATTCATCAACAATACTTTAGAAAAGTAGAAGAGTAGAGCAATTCTAACCAATCCTTTAACCTTAGATAATTATTAATCAATACAAGTATTTCATCAATAATAAATGTATATGGCATTATCTATATATATATTAACATAAACGAAATCATGCTAAATTCCATACAGGATCATAATATAAACATACATACCAAACCACTAATTCAATGGAGTGTTGAGGAATGTGGATGACTCAGCAATTTCACTTTCCTTTGATCATTAATAATAATTTATCAAAAATATACAAGTAGGGAATTAGACAGAGATATCATTACTCATACGGATGCATGCTTCATCTACCCTAGCATTGACATCACATCATATACATAGTATAATCAATCAATAGACGAGAAAAACGTAGATCAATTCATACCAAGACTTCTTTACTTTGGTCATACAAGATTCAAACCCACATTCAAACATGATATTAAACAAAGGTAGTATCTACAATCATCATAACATAATCCAATTACACATTCATACATTATAAGGTCAATGTTACAATGACCACATAGAGACATAGGTTAGTCTTATTCAAATAATTATATAATTATCCACATGGCTCATTCATCAACAATTAATCATACATATACATAGTAAAAAATACACATATGCAATTCAACGTAATAGAATCACAAATCCACCAAGAACACGCCACAATCACAATGCCCATGCATAAGTGAAAACGTTTTGAGAAAGAACGTTAAAACCAATGCAATTGAATTGAAATTAACGTTAAAACTAATACATTATCATCATTTAACCATCATTAAGCCTTTTAAAACATTTTGAGAAAGAATCCTTGGCTAGATTGAAGAAGAGGAAGTTTGATCATGAAATCTTTTTGTAAATTTTGAGATTAACACTCTAGATGGAAGGATAACTAGAGATGAAGGATCACCATTCCTCTATTTATAATAGAAACACTAAAAAATGAAGAAGAATACATGGTAATACAAGATCAAAGCTATTCTTGAGCTTTACATTCAATAGAGGTTTCTAAAGTGAACTGGTTTTGGAGGGAAAGTCTAATTTGTGTAGAATACATTAGGAATGGGTTGTTCACATTTTTTATCACTTAAATACACCCAAAAATAATCAAATAAACTAATTAGGGTCAGTTTAGGACGTGGGGCAAATTTCCCATTCACCCCTTAAATAAAAAAGTTACAACCATGCAGTTGCAGGCAACCATCGATGGACAACATCGACTGGGTGTCAACTGGACGACGGGGCATCCTGCTGCTTCGTCGTTGCTAACTGTAGCTCTTTCTTTTAGACTCAAGTATAACCAAGAAAATAGTGATCTATGCCTCCCATCGACAGGGCTTCAATTTGGATACAGGGATTCACTTTGGCTCGTCGATTTTCAATTCCTAGGCAGTGTCTCGATAGCCTTTGGGTCCTTCTTAAGGGCTTCTTGAGGGCTCTTGGGAAGTTGTACCCGTACGTTTTCAACATAAATATACAATTTAACGGTTTGAATACCTCCCAAGAATGTTTCACCCAAAATGAACACGTAAAACACATCCAAACATGCAATGCACACTCTAGACACACATGAATGTCTCAAGGGCTATCTTTTGAACATCATAGATGTTCTTGGACACTTGACTTCAAAACTATATGAAACTAAACACACTGCCTATAAACATCATTATAACTCATATAAGGATCTCATAAGTACATGACACACGCATAATCACATAAAAAACATAAGGCCCCTTATGTGACTAGTCATTGAGCGTGTTGGTCGTCCCTTGATGTTTGACTAACAAATGGCTTAGAGTCCCCTACACATACTTTATGACACTTAATTAACATGTTAAAAATTTTATGGGCACAAGTGAGACACTAGATACCCTAACTCATTTTTCGGGTCTTACACTATCCTGATTTAGACAATTTTATGGTAGCCCTAGTGGATCCATCCTTGGTATTGTGATTGAACTACTCTATGATAATAAAGGCTACCATCGATATAATATGCTTGGGAAGTATCTCTAGATGAGAAGGTAGCTATAGTATAAATATGTCCTTGATATTCTGGCACATTTGGTGAGCAACCCTTAGACGTAACCGATTTCGTCTTTGACTAAAACTAACCTTTTAGCAATAATTATTACATTCATATGTTAAAATGTTGTAAATTTAAAACTTTTCTTCTATATCTATCATGAGGTTTAAATACACATCTCGCATAAACATAATATTTACATATCGAGTTTACTTAGACTGATCGTATAAGATGATTAGATAGTCTTGTACTTTTATGTCACACATATAAGATACATTATATTCTTAAAATGGATGTCTCATATCATAACAACCTAAACGAGAGTATAACATATGGGCATAGACCATACATCAATATATTAAAAGCCACATACAGGATATATAATCATAATACTCAAATGATGGAGAATGAACAATGTGTTTTAAGACTAATTAACACCCAATGATAGAAAGTGGAATTGTCTACGAAGTGGTGAGGACCCACCTAACTTGGAGAATGAGAATCTAAGTCTTCTTAGAATGGACTCAATCTTGTCAATGACCGAAACCGAAAATGTTGGGGGAAAGGGAGAAGGAGGGGTTAACGCATCATTTGTACTATGTATGGAAACAATGCATACACAACGTAAAAGTCATGTTAAGAAGCGACAATATGTAAAAATGTGCCAACTTACTGTAAAATCCCACTTTTATGGACAATTAAGAATCACATGAACCAATAATATTATAATCCTTAATACAATACCATATTCAACACAAGACCAATATTACAAAGTCAAGTCAACATTTGTATAGACAAATAACCTCTACATAATATTATAACCACAAGGCATATATAAGAACTTCATAATATTTAAACACACAGTAGACCCTTATACATAACCCCTTATCATGTCTAGAAGTGGAATGACCAAGTGAAGCCCCATAGCCTCACTTAATCAAGTTAACCAAACAAAGGATTAAAAGAAATGTCTAACTTTACATAACACATCATCAAGAGTAAGAATCATCATACTTTTAGTAATCTAGACTAACAACATGATCATAAGTTAAAGTAACACAATTTAGAATCAATAACATTTAAAGTCAACATATACATACCTTATACATTATAAGAACATAAGAACACTCCCTCCTAAGGCTTCCCTCAAGACAAACTAGTGCAAGACATAGGTCGAGTCCCATACCCCTACCTAGGCTAAGTCAATCCTATAAAGTCACCCTAGTTAGAGTTTAGTTCATTACTTCATTTTACTTCTGCGAGCACTTGGGTTAACCGATAGACCATAGAGCTAAGTATAGAATCCGTTGTTGTAAAACTTTACACTGATGGAAGGTGCTCTACCGGCCAAAGTATTACCAAACATCAACATAGCATCTACATGGATCCACTAGCTAGTATTCCTATGGAGGCAACATAGTTTATGGAACTTGGAGGCCTTTATAGAAATATCACTCTATGTACTTTTTGGGGAATGAGTCTATCAAACTCGTGAGGACTATGGTGAACCCTACCTCCCCACGTAGGAAAGGTTCCACCCTCATCTTCAAGTTCACTAGTGTCTAAGCTAGACTCCCTTTTTGAAATGTCTTTAAGTCATCAATTATTATAAAAGCTTAGATTAGGTAATAGGAGTCTAACCACTTGTATATAATCATCATTATCTCATTAGGAATTCCATGAGAATAACCTTTTAACACAACCCTCATATTGAGATTTACACCTTATTGAACGTCATAGTAATACACACAAGTGAATCAACATCATCCTTATATTATCACAATCTAAACATGATGTCACAAATCATTAGACAAGACTTTTCAATACCAACATCATACCATCCTAATCAATCCAATAATTACACATATACTTAAATTTAATCGACCTCATTGAGTATAAGTCATCACTATAGAGTTAGGGTTTGAAGATCACAAGGTCTTACCTCTTCCTCTTTCAAAACTATCATCATGGTCTTAACTTCAACCAAAACCAATTAATCCATCAATTGTAATAATAACATCATAAAATAGTAATTCATACATTAACCTAGACAATTGTATCAATACTGAACAATTCAATTCAACTTCACAACCTAGAGTTAAGGGAAAAAGTTCTTCTTCCACTACAAGGTCAATACATCAAGAAGTAGCATAATTGATTCAAATTACATAAATAATATACTCATAATAGAAAAAACAAATCATTAATAAAGAAATTTAGAAGATAAAATTTGTATTAGAAAAACATTGACATGATACTCAACGTTTTGAAATCAATTTTTGAAGAACCCTTTAAGGAATGGAATCCCAAAGGTGAAAGATTTCCGTCCCTTGTTATTTAATGAAGAATGATGTAGAAAATAACCCTTATTTCTGCCCTTATACCTTTACCTAGTCCGTCAATTGAGTTCCCCTATTTGGGAGAGAGAAAGAAGAGAGATGAAGAGCAATTGGGTTTTGGGAAATATGAGAGTTGGGTTAGATTATATAGGTTTCGGTCTTTATATAAGTCATTAACTATCTAATTATACATTCCTTAACCCCTAACTAATAAATTAACCAACTAATTAATTTAATGGACTAACTTAAAACTTGACAGCAACTAGTGATCCTGACCTCGAGACCCCGACCTACGGCCTATTGGTCAGTCGACGAACCTTGGGTCTAACCGTCCTGTAGGTCCGTCGTTTTTTTCACAGACTTACCAAATGACCTTGGGTTATACAATGTTTCAAATTAAATTAAAAAAAGAAACCTAGAAGTCTTAAACTCAAAACAACTCTATTATGTAGATAGAGGCATCGCCCTCGGAATGTGAGGACCTACCCTATTTGGATGATGAAGAGATATAAGTCTTCTACAAGTCGTCTTCAAAATGACTTCAATGACCGGAAATTCAAATGTTGGGGAAAAGGAAGTAATGGGGTTAGTATACAACTTATACTAAGTATGAGACCATATGCACATATACATTGAAAACATGCTAAGAAAAGGGACATTTCATTAAGCATGTAATTTTCATAAAAAAACTTAATACACATTAAACAAGACCATACTAACCGATAGGAAATGTTCATTAATTAAGATGCATGTACATCAGAAGAACCACAACATCAAGTCTAGTCAAGTAACCAGGCATAACATATGGTTGAATACATAGCAAAATAACTCTATCATCAACTTATAATTGTAACAAGCCTGTACAATAGTACATTTCAACATAACTAAACCAAGTCAACTAACCAAGAACCCCTATCAAGTCAACCATTGCAGTGACCAAAAAAAACCTCATAAAGTTAATCAATCAAGTAACCCAACAAAAATCACGACTAACAACTTACTTAAAATATCATTACATTCAAGAGTACATAGCATCATACTTAATCAATATATACCAACACATATTGATAAGTGATACCAATCAACATATAGTATCGACAATGTGAAAGTTCATCATATAGATTTTATATATCATTATATATATATCCATACGTACGAAGATCCTTCTATGACTCCCTTCAAGGCTAAGAAGTGCTATGGTTAGGTAGAGTCCCATACCCCTACCTAGACTAAGCTAAACTCCTTAGGTCATCTTAGTTAGAGTTCAATCCTTTAATTTGTTTTATCTTTTGGGAACAGCTTACTCTAAACGACATAAACAATATGAGCTAATATAGAATCCGGTGTCATGGAACCCTACACCGAAAGAAGGCAGAATACTTGCTAAGGTAGTAGCAAAACATGAACATACAAACTACATGGATCCACTAGCTAGTATTCCTTTAGGGGAAACATAGTCCACGAACTAGGAGATATAGTTGGTACACACTTTATGTTACATGCATTATAGTCTCCAACAGTAAGAGTACATTAGTGATCCTATCTTCCTTATCTGGGAAGAGACAGTCCTCACTCTAGTTCACTCGGTGCTAAGCTAGACTGGCATTTTGAAATGTCTGTATTAATCACCATAGCTTATTGTATGTCAAAGGGTCAAACCCTTCTACAAAATCATCATTCTCATAGATCAATAAGAATTTCATGAGTATTGTCCTTTAATTACAATTCATATAAGTTATGTTAGCACATTTATATATCACTTCATAATAAGCACATTGGTAAATCATTTAGCATCCTTATAATGTGTACATCTTAAGCCAACACCTCATAAATCATAGTCATGAAGTTTAATTTAAAAATCATACCATCCTATGAATGATAATACAAGGCATACTCCAATACAACATCTTGACTTAATCACATTAACCACAATTTGAATTAAGGGATAGGGATCGTAAGACTAACCAAGTCTCCTTTATAATTCATTATCAAGGTCTTACCATCAACCCTTAGTTCAAACCAATTATGGTATAACATAATCATTATTCAACCAACACGATAACAAGGCTAAAAGAACCACTAAATCACAATTCAATACTAGTTCATAGCTTAAGACAAGATACTTAGGTTGATTCACAATATACATCGTAGCCTAGACAACTTCCCAAGAACTAGAATGCTAGGACTATAAATCACCCTAATTAATTAATGATTATTATAAGAATATCCTCTAGTAGTGGTTCAACCAATAACTAAGTCAATTGAACCAATACAATATAATCTATATCAAGATCACAACCTAGGGTTAAGGGGAATAGGTCATATTCTACATACTTAATCAATACATAATTAACATAATTGAATTAGAACAAATGTTATTATATTAATAATACCCAAACAAAATCATAAACAAATCAATTCATAATATCAATTTCGAGATTGGATGAAACCACTTGAACACTCAAATAATGGAAATCAATATGATGGAACCCTTTGAGGAAAGAGGTCTCAAAGGTGAATTATATCTCATACCTTTTTAATCGATGAAGATTGATTGTTAAACATGACCCTTTTCATCCCTTAAACCCTCCCCTAGCTTGAATTATGTGGTGTTCTTCACTAGTGAGAGAAAGAAGAGAGAAGGAAGAGAGCTTAGGGTTTGGAAATTAGGACTTAGGTCTAGTTTAATTAGGCTAAATCTCTATATAAATGTCTTTAACCATTAATTTAATAAATAACCTCTTAATAATTAAATAAATTAATAAAATCAAACAACCAAACATAGACTTGATCGACGAGACCCCGACTGACGAAGGGCCGTAGGTCAGTCGACGAGCAGTGTGGCCTCGTGCCGCACATCAGTGGTTCTGGTCAGAGATTTGCCAAAGCAACTTCCCATGAAATTTTCTAATTCTTCATAGACGTAGGCGTGGATGCCCCATCTATTAACCAATGGAATGTCTCCTGCAATCCGTTGATGGACATCTTGCAAGGGTCCTCCTCAAAGGCCCTTTTGTTTGTCCTTGGGGAGTCGTACCCAGACATTTAAACTATGAATCAACGTAAATACACGTTAGACAGCCTTCCACTAATTTTCATCATTTTCCGACTCTTAAAAGCTGGTCAAATAGTCTAAGGCACGCTAGTTCATCATTGAACTAGTTTGTGGACGTCATGGACGTTCTTGGATGTTTTGTTTTCTAGACTTTTTAAAATAATTATAATCATTAAAATGGACCGTAAAACAGTGTCTATAAATTATGAAACTTATGTTAGGATCTAGAAGACGTCTTGAATTTTTGAAATGTTATATTATCCCCCCCTTCGGAATATTAATCCCCA
Source organism: Solanum pennellii (assembly GCF_001406875.1). Lineage (NCBI taxonomy): Eukaryota > Viridiplantae > Streptophyta > Magnoliopsida > Solanales > Solanaceae > Solanum > Solanum pennellii. Next base: position 56,098,912 of record NC_028647.1, on the reverse strand, counting down.
AATGACATAAAAAAATCTTTTGAATGATGAAATAGACTCAAGAAGATCAGCCCAACAAACAACAATATATAACATTATCAACTATATCACTTACACAAGGCAATTAAAACTTCAAGTACCACACATAATGCTCATCATTACATTATGAGGAATATCCTTATCACAAAAACAAGAGCTAAACATAGCATTTACGAGTCAATTATGTCAAACTTGAACTTACCAACATATTACATATCATTTCATAAAGACTCAGCATATTAAAATGGATAACATAACTCAAAATAAGCGAAAGAGCAAAATGGACAACATCAAGAATACACATTTTGCAAAACTTTACCAAAAACCAAGAAACTTAAATTTTTAGTCATTATTTTCATTATTTGTAAGAATAACTAACCGTAGTGTCACACCCAAACCCTAGGTGAGGCAGACAAGTACACTATGAACACATGATTTACAAGTAACCTATGATAAGTTACGCAGATAACTGATGAAAAGCTCTATATACAAAACATGTTAACTAGCTGAACCAATACATGTGAAAAGAGAAACTATGAATAAAAATGATAGCTTTACAATGTCTACAAAGCCTCTATTGGAATTCATGCTTTGAAAATACGCATACTACAGGCTCGGCAATGCCCCTAATCAACCATGATCCCACCAACGACAGTTGAATATTATCTTCTTCTATTGGGGAGATCTACTTTTGAATACTTGTACCTGAAGCATGAAATGCAGCGCCCATATAAGGGACATCAGTACGAAAGAATGTACTGAATATATAAGGCATAATAAAACAAAATTAGACATGAGAGCTCAAGTGAAACCAAATACCAATAGATAAGGATTAGAGACTACCTTTGCTTATACTTGTGGAATTGTGTATAATACATTCTTTTCTTTACTTTTATGCGCGTTATAATTTTTATAAGTCATATGATACAAAGACCAGCTGATCAGTGTTAAGAGAGGATGACCCATGCTAGGCATTTGAACCCCTAGGATGCTGTCCTCATTATTCCACAAATTGGGATCGGCCCATGCTAGGCTTTCGCCCCTGAGCTGCCACCCTTCCATACCAATTGGGATCGGCCCATGCTAGGCTTTCACCCCTGAGCAGCCACCCTCTTATACCAATTGGTATTGTCCCATGCTAGGCTTTCACCCCTAAGCTGCCACCCATAATCATATAGATTACTTGAGTTAGATTATATCATCTTTAAGATTGTTCTTTATCAGTTCCTATCTCTTTTGTGATTGTTCTTTTTGATGTTCAGAACTTGTATGTGATTATTGTTTTTGTGGTCATAATCTTTATTTAGATTTGGAACTACGAACAAGTAATAGAAGACATATGAATATGGACTAACGATAATGACAATGACGTGGGAAGCAAATATGACACCGATGTAATACTTCTTCTATGACTGCGCATGCATTTTTGACATCTCAAATTGAAGCACATAGCAAGTGAAGACATATAACTTTCAGCCAAGTTATTTGAAGTCTATATGATAGAAAAATACTCACCAACTAATATCAAAGAAAAGGTATACATGAATGTGGAACCAAGGGAGAATGTGGAAAGATTCAACTCAAAAACCCACATATTCCATGTAAGTACATACATATAAATGTACAATAGAGATAGTAGACATCTTGTGATGTAATATAATAGTTTAAGACAATGGGAGTAATAATCAATAAAGGGAACACATGAACATGTGAAAAGATGACATATATGATGGAGTAGACTATTGAAGAAAGTTTGAAAGATATGGGCAGATCGTGTATCCATCCTATAAACATATGTACCATGTGTAATATAGGATCAATTTTACTTATATAAGGGAAATACGTGCTAGGGGTACTTTGACGATGAAACAGGTTTAAACCTTGCATTCTAACACTTAGTAGAGTAAACACACAAATTTAGTAACAAAACTCATAGTAGAGTGCTCATTTTAATTTTCTAGGGAGTACGAACTGCATTTATTGATCAGTAACTACCAAGAACACTTAGAAAGATTACATGTGTTGGATTCATGCCAAAGAAATAGAAACCGAATAGCCTTACATACCTTGTTATACAATACAAAATGTATGACTTTAGCTCCTACCAATAGGGTATTATGTTAAGTAATTTATCTAGGTTGGGGCGTGACAAGTACCCTATGAAGATATGTTTTGCAAGTAATATATGATGAGAAAGTAAACTATTATGCAGATAACTGATGAAATATTTATATAAAATACGTATTAACTAGCTGAACCAATACATGTGACACTTAGATATGAAACAGATGAGGGTAACGGGACTTGATGTCGGCCTTGGCCTCCCATGTTGCACCCTCCACTAGGCAATTCTTTGATAACACCTTTACGGAAGCCACTTCTTTATTTGTAAATTTCTTTACTTGTCCATCAAGTGTTTTAACCGGAAACTTTTCATAATAAGATTATCCTTCACACCAAGACCCTCAATAGGAAGAATAGACTCGCAATCACCGATACACTTCTTAGGCTTGGAAACATGGAAAACCAAATGAATTGAAGCCAATTAACTTGGCAACCTTAACTCATACGCAACCTTACCAACCCTTTCAAAGATTTCATAGGGACCCAGATAACGAGGACTCAACTTCCGTTTGTTGCCAAATCTGACCACCCCTTTCATAGGAAAAAATTTCAAATACACCTTATCACCTCTTAAAACTCTGTATCCCTTCACCTATGATCGCCATAAAACTTTTGCCGACTTTGCAACGTGTTCCTTACGATATGAAATTTCTCAAAAGTCTTAAAAATCAAATCGAGATCAAGAAGCGAAGGCTCACCTACTTCAAACATTCAAATAGGAGAGCTACACCACCTACCATATAAGACTTCATAAGGAGCAATGTATATGGACGAATGGAAACTATTGTTGTTAGAAAACACCATCAAAGGCAAATGCTTGTCCTAATTTCCCTTGAAATCAATAATACAAGTTCTAAGCATATCCTCAAGGGTTTGAATAGAACGTTCTGCTTGACAATCAGTTTGGAGATGAAAAGCGGTGTTTAACATCACTTTAGTACCCAACCCTTGTAGGAATGACCTCAAAAACGTATATGTGAATTGTACACCTCCATCCGATATGATGGATAATCAAATACCATGGAAACACCCAATCTAAACTATTAAGATCCTTGAATAATATTTCACCAACTAAGTAGACTTGACAGGAATCAAATAAGCGGACTTTGTCAACTTATCCACAATTACCCATATAGAGTCGTATTGATTTTGTGACCGAGGCAAACCAACTACCAAATCCATATTGATGTCTTCCCACTTCCGAGTAGGAACTTGGATTTCTTGTAGTAAACCACCCGACTTTTGATGTTTTGCTTTAACTTGTTGGTAGTTTGATCACTTAGCAAAAAACTCCGCTATGTCCTTTTTCAAACCTTCTCACCAAAATACTTTCCTAAGGTCATGGTACATAATTGTCGAACCCGTATGAATGGAGTAACGGGACCCATGATCTTCCTCAAGGATCCGATTCCTCAAACCATCTACGTTGGGAACACACAACATTCCTTAATGTCTCAAGACACCATCCCCCCAAGGAGAATGATACATTATGCTTACCAAGAACTGATTCCTTCAACTCAATCAATGATTGATCAATGTGTTGTTCGGATTTCATTTCAACTACAAAAGATACTAAGAATTATGATGAACCATGAAACCACCATTCAAAAAATCATCTAACCTCACACCAAATCTAGCCAACCTATGAACATATTTTACTAGGTCTTTCTTGGCTTCCTCTATATGAGAGACACTACCCATGGTCATACGACTTAAAGCATCTGCAACCAGATTTTCCTTGTCGCGATGATAGAGAATGCTCATGTCATTATATATCAACAATTTTAACCACGTTCTTTTTCGGAGATTTAACTTCTTTTGGGTAAAAACATATTGGAGTGTCTTGTGGTTGGTATACACATCAACATGGATACCCTACAAATAATGCCTCCATTTTGTAAAGAAAATACCACTGCCACTATTTGCAAGAACATTCTCTCATGCATATTAAGTTCTCTAGAAGCATAGGCTACCACCTTCCCACATTGCATAAGAACACACCGAAACCTACTCGGGATGAATAAAATGCACAACAAACATTTTGTACCCTTCGGTAAGGTGAACATCGAAGAAGAAGTAAGCCTATCCTTCAAAATTTGGAAGCTCCTCTCACATGCCTCCGACCATTCACATTTCAAAATCTTTTATGTCAAGGTAGACAAGGGAGATGCAATGGACACAAAACTATCCACAACCCTCTAATAAAAACCTGCTAGACCTAACAAACTCCTAATGTAGATTGTAGTCAATGGTCTAGTCCAATTTTTTAACCGCCTTCGTTTTCCTTTGATGAACTGCAACTCCCTCACTAGAGATTATATGGCAAAGAAATGACACTGACCTCAACCAAAAATCACATTTGCTATACTTGGCAAATAATTGATTCTCCTTAAGCACTTGAAACACTACCCTTTAATGGTTCATGTGATCCATTATTTTAATATAACAAGATGTTGTCAATGAAGACAATGAGAATTGAATCTAGGTAACTTTGATTTTTATTCGTGAGATCCATAAACTCCTTTGGGGCATTTATGAGACCAAAGATCATTACTATGAACTCATAGTTACCTTATCTAGTTTGAAATGTCATCTTTGGTATATCATCACCTATCACCCTAAGTTTATGATTCCATGATCTCAAGTCAATATTTGAATAGAAGCTTGATCCTTGGAGTTGATCCCACAAGTCGTCAATCCGAGGGAGAGGATACTTATTCTTAATAGTGACTTTTTTAAGTTGGCAGTAATTAATGCATATCCTAAGGGACCCATCTATCTTCTTCACAAACAAAACCGGATCACGCAATGGATAAATACTAGGTATAATGAAGCCTCTGTCTAGTAAGTCTTTGAGTTTAGCCTTCAACTCTTTCAATTTGGCCGGAGTCGTTTGATAAAAGATGAATTGAAATGGTATTTGTATCCAATAACAAGTCGATACCAAAATTAATTTCACGTTCGGAAGGAATACCGGGAAGATCATTAGGAAAAACCAACGGAAATTCCCTCAATACAGAGATCAACTCAATAGGAGGAATTTCGGAATTTATATCCTAGAATCTTACAATATCGTACAAACATCCCTTAGAGATCATTTTGCATGCTTTTAAACAACAGATGACACAACCTCTAGGAATAGAAATTCCGCCTTTCCACTCTAAAACAAGCTTATTTAGAAAGTTAAACTTCACCACCCTCGTTCTACACACTATAAATACAAAGCAAGTATGCAACAAAATCATAACAAAACTGACATTAAAATAAAGAATATCAAATTCTACTAGCTCAACAGGATAAACTCTATTGGGCAACATTATAGGAAAATTTCTATACAACCTTTTTGCAACAACCGACTCATCAACCGGGGTAGAGACTATAAAAAGTTCATGCAAGATATCGGGTAAAATGTCAAACTTTTTAGCTACTAGAAGGGTAAAAAATTATAATGTAACATCGGGATCAATTAAAGAATATACATCAATAGAGAATACTTTCAATATATCACTTACCACGTTGGGAGAAGTCTCTTGCTTACCCCTACAACAGAGTGAATGAAGCGGCTCTTCTTCGGAGCATCATTTTAACAACATGCTTGTTCTTGAACACTACCCTTGACTTGACCCCTCACATTAGGGTAATCCCTAACTTTGTTCCCACATTTACCGCAAGCAAAACAATTATCCGTTCCCTTAAAACAATTTCCATCGTGCTTCTTGTCACATTTTCCCAATGTTGGCTTTTCGATTTGTGAACTAGTACCCTTTCCCTTTTTAGGCCTAGTGTTAGAAACCCTATTATCCCTAGACTTAGGGAACTTGGAAGGAACTTGATGGGAAGCCCTCTTCCTAAACCTAGGCTTGTCTTTTATCTTTAAGACTTCCCTTTGAAGATCCACCATCAAAAGATCTTGCCCTGTTTGTATCTCTACTCTTCCTTTTAGCCCTTGTCTCTTACACTTGTTGAGCATGAACCATGAGACAAGAAATGTTTGTGTCGTCATGTAGCATATCAAAATGATAGTCCTCTTCAATGTTATTCGACACTCCCATCACAAAGCGATTCATTTCATCCCTAGGGTCGGAAACCAAAGAAGGAGCATATTTTTATATTGAGTGAATTTCAAATAGTATTCAAGAACACTCGTACCTCCTTGACGAAGGTTAATGAACTCCATCACCTTGGCTTCACTCTTCTCCCTAGGAAAGAACCTACCATGAAAAGACTTCTTGAAAACTACACATGTCACCGGTCCACCCTTTAACGACTTATTATCGCACTATTGGACATACAATGTTTGGGCCACATCTTTGAGTTGGTAAGTGGCTAACTCGGTCTTTTCACTAGTAGAGAACCCCATAGTATAGAAGATCTTATAGGTTTCATAAATGAACACTTGGGGGTCTTGGACCATAGAAAGATAGATGATTCATCCTAGTAAAATCCCTTAGACGGGAGGCCATGGCAGAAACTTGTTGGTGTGCTCGGGATGCAACCTCATGATTAGCTTGGGCCATCATAACTTGGGATTGATTAGTGGTGGCTTGTGCTTGGGTAGTAATGGCTTAGGCCATTTGGCAGAGAGCGACTGCTATGTTCTCATACGTCAAAGGAGGAGGATTGACCGGAGCTTGGTCATCATTAACATCTACCTCAAGAGGAGGAACTTGAGAACAATGAGGAAGAACTCCCACATTGGTAATCTCTTGTTCAAGTCTTTGTGACGGATTTCTTCGAGTATTCATTGCCTATAATCACAATAAGAGGATGTAATGCAAATGCACATAGATTAACACTCTAAAGGCACGGTATTGGACTTCCAAGAAAGTGAGAGTTTGCTAAGTATCTCATAGATTCCTATTCATAAGTGTGGTGCGCTTCACAATTATGAATACACACCTACCTAGACATGGTTGAGAGACATCGAATAAAAAATATTTAACCTCATTCTCTAATACCAAGTATTTCATATCTAGGAATAGCGCCATCACGTAACCGGCGTTATCGTCCTCTTGAAGGACTAAGACTAGCCTCTTAGCTTACGTCATTACATTCATAGTTCAAATTTAGCGGAAAATTTAAAACTTGTCATTACTTCTACGAGGTGGTTTACATAGACATCTACATACACATAGTATATACGTATCAAGTATATATAGACGCTTTGTATAAGAAGATTCTTAGTCTTCTACTTTTATTGAATATAATTATATAAAATATAACATAATCATAATAGTCATATCATCTAATAACCATATAATAAGAGTGTAACAACTTGGGCATATCCCATATATAAAAGTAAGAATGCCTCGCATAGGTTATACAATGTTTCATTTTGGAAAACAAAGAAATATAGAAGTCTTAAACTCAAAAAGATTTCATAAGATATATAGTGACATCCCCCTCGAAAAGTGAGGACCTACCCTCATTTGATGATAAAGAGATCCAAGTATTCTTCAAGTCATCTTCAAAAGCACTTCCACGACTGAAACCTAAAATATTGGGGAAAAGGAATAAAGGGGGTTATTACACCACTTGTACTAATTACAATACCATATGCACACGTACTTTGAGAACATGCTAAGAATAGGGACATTTCAATAAGCATGCACTTTTCTGTAAAAAACTCTACGCACATTTGACAAGACCATACCAACCAATAGGACATGTTTATTAAGTCATAGGCAAGTACATCACAAGAACCACAACATAAAGTCTCGTAAAGTCAACATGCATAACATATAGTCGAATATATAGCCAAGTAACTCTATCATTAAGGCATAATAGTTACAAGCATTAATAAGAGTACATTTTAACATAACTAAAACAAGACAACTACCCATGAACCCTTATCAAGTAACCAAGTGCAATGACAAAGCAAAGAGCCATAACCTTATTCAATCAAGTAACCCAAGAAGAACCATGACTATCTTCCTACATTACATATCATAACATTTAATAGTACATACAATAATACTTTAACAATGTAAACCAACACATATTCATAAGTAAAACCATTCCACATATAGTATCAACAATGTTCAAGTTCATAATATACATGTCATATATAATTATAAGCATATTCATACATAAGTACATTCTCTTAAGACTCCTTTCAAGGCTAACCAGTGTAATGTTTAGGTAGAGTCTCATACCCCTAACTAGACTAAGCTAAACCTCGTAGGTCGTCTTATTTACAGTTAAATATAATTGTTCATTTACCTTTTAGGAACATCTTACTCTAAATGACATAGACCATATGAGCTAATATGGAATGCAGTGTCATGGAACCCTACACCGAATGAAGGCAGAATACTTGCCAAGGTAGTACCAAAACATGAACAAACAACCTATGTGGATCCACTAGCTAGTATTCCTTTAAGGGAAAAATAGTCCGAGAACTGGGAGATATAGTTGGGACACACTTTATGTTACATGCATTATAGTCTCCAAAATTAAGAGTACATTAGTGATCCTACCTTCTCTGTGGTAAGGGACAATCCTCACTGTAGTTAACTCGGTGCTAAGCTAGACTCCCTTTTTGAAATTTCATTATTAATCACCATAGCTTATTGTATGTCATAGGGTCAAACCCTTGTATAAAATCATCATCCTCATAGCTTAATAAGAATTGCATAAGTATTGTCCTTTCATTACAATTCATATGAGTGATGTTAGCACATTTACATATCACTTCATAATAAGCACAATGGTAAATCATTCAACATCCTTATAATGTTTACATCTTAAGCCAACACCTCACAAATCATAGTCATGACATTTAGTTTCAAAATCACACCATCCTATGAATCGCAATACAAGGTATACTCCAATACAACATCTTCACTTAATCACAATTAACCACAATTTGAAGTAAAGGATAGGGATTGTAAGACTTACCAAGTCTCCTTCATAATTCATTATAAAGGTGTTACCATCAACCCTTAGTCGAAACCAATTAGGGTTTAACATCATCATATTTCAATGACAAACATTATAAAAAGACTAAAAGAATCGCTAAATCACAATTAGATACTAGTTCATAGCTTAAGACAAGATGTTTAGGTCAATTAACAACATACTTCATAACCTAGATCAACTTCTCAATAACAAGCATCATAGGACTATAAATAACCCTAATGTATTCATTATTCGTAAAAAAATATCCTCTAGTAGTAATTCGGCAAATAACCAAGTCAATTGAACCAATACAATATAATTCATGTCAAGATCACAACCTAGCGTTAAGGGAAATAGGTCATCTTCTACAAATTACACCAATACATAAAAAAATAATATAATTGAGTTAGAATACTTGTTAATCTATTCATCGTATTTTAAATAAATCATAAACAAATCAATTTTTAACATCGATTTTGATATTGGATGAAACCCACTTGACACTCAACTTTTGGAAATCAATTTGATGGATCCCTTTGAGGAAAGAGGTCTCATAGGTGAATTGGATCTCGTACCTTGTAAACTGATGAATATTGATAGTTAACATTTACCCTTTTCCGCACTTAAACCCTCCCCTAGCTAGGTATTCAATGGTGTTCATCACTAGAGAGAGAAAGAAGAGAGAAGGAAGATAGTTTTGGGTTTGGGAATTATGAGCTTAGATCTAGTTTAATTAGGTAAGTCTTTATATACAGGCATTTAATTAAATTAATTAAACCCCCTTAACCTTTAATTGAATAAATATCCTCTTAAATAATTACATGAATTATTTAAAACAACACAATCAAACACAGAACAAACCTACGAGACTGCGAATGACGGGCCGCAGGTCAGTCTACGGGCAGTGTGGCCTCCGTGCTACACGTCCGTGGTTTTGGTTAGAGATTTTCCAAAGGAATTCCCAAGAAATTGGATAAGTCTCCATCGATGCACCATCGATTAACCAATGGATCGTCGCCCTCAATTTGTTGATGAACACTGCTTCTTGGCAGCTTTTGCCAATTTTAAAAGGTCCTCCTCAAGAGACCTTTGTTGGTCCTTGGGATTCATACCTGGATGTTTCGAATATGAATCTACTTAAACACATGTTAGACACCCTTCCACCTATTTTCACCATTTTTTGACTCTTAATACCTAGTCAAGTAGGCTATGGCACTCTAGCAACTCATTGAACTAGTTTTCGGACGTCATGGACGTTCTAGGACATTTTGGTTTATAGACTTCCTAAATGACTTATAATCATTAAAATAGACCTTAATACAGTATCTAAACCTTATGACACTTATGTTAGTCTCTAGTACACGTCTTGGATATTTGAAGTGTTATATATAAAGGTCATGAGTGAGATAATTCTTCTCTTGAAATTTGAGTTGCCTAGAATCATAGGCTATTATTTTTCCATGTTGCATAAGGACACACCCCAAACCTACTCGAGATGCATCACATTAAACCACAAAGACTTTAGTAACCTGGGGTAAAGTCAACACCAGAACGGAGGTAAGTCTATCCTTCAACACTTGCGAGCTTCTTTCAGATGCTTCAGACCATTAAAGTGTCACATCATTTTGAGTCAGGGTTGTGAAAAGCAAGAGATGAAAACACATCGACAAAACTTCTATTTTAACCGGCTAGGCCTGAGAAAATCCTTATATCCATAGGAGTCAAACGTCTAGGATAATTTTTCTCCACTTTGGTATTCCTTGGATCCATATCTAAACCCTCACTAGAGATAATATGACCAAGAAACTCGACCGAACTCAACAAAAATTCACACTTGCTGTATTTGGCAAAGAGTTGATATTATTTAAGCACTTGCAAAACAACCCTCAAGTTGCCCATATGATCACCCTCACTCTTAGAATACACAAATATATCATCAATAAAGAAAATAATGAATGCATCAAGATTGTTTCCGAACAGCGTATTCATGATATCCATAAACACCGCCAGGGTATTAGTCAATTCAAAAGACATTACTAGGAAGTTATAATGACCATATCTAGTCTGAAAGTCTCTCTTAGGAATATATGCACATTTCACACTAAGTTTGTTATTTCTCAATCTCAAGTCAATCTTGGAAAAGTAACTCCTTGTAACACTCGTAAAGTCTAAGACGTAATATAGAGCCTAACATGAGTGTCTAAGGGTTAGGAAACTGTTTAATGATTAAAATAATTATTAATCTAAGTCATTTAGGAACTTTTAGAATCAAAACATCAAAGAACATTCATGACGTTCGTAAACTAGTTCAAGAGGTGCTAGTGTGACTTAGCCTATTTGACTAGGTTTTTGGAGTAACAATTTGAGAGAATTTGATATTAAGGTGTCTCATATGTGCTATATTTTAATTATATTTTAAATTTTTGAGTACGAATGTCATAGGACAAAACAAGGTCCCTTCAGGAGGAACCTTGAAGAATGGGTAAAAGTCGTCTAAGACAATATCCATCAACGAGGGGCAAACGACGAGGCGTGGCCCAATCGACGGGGCATAGATGGACACCGTCATTTGAAACATAGAAAATTTCTTGGGAAGTCATTCTAGGCTGGTCTGAGTCACAAACAACATATGAGCAGCACGAAGGGGGGCTTGACCGTCGACTATCCTACGTCCCGTCGGTCGAGGTCTCGTAGGTCAGGTCACTATATTTCTGCGACATTTTAATTGATTCAATTAAATTAATTAGGTGGTTATTTAGTTTTTTAGTGGTTAATGGAGGTATAATTAAGTTATTTTACGCTTATATAAAAACCCTAAGTAAATGAGGGTTATAGGGATTAAAACATCAATTTTTATCCATCAATATTCATCAATTTACAAGGTATGTGAACTTTTCACCTTAGGGATTCCTTTCCCCAAAGGGTTCTTCAAAAATTGATTTAAAAAGATGAAATTTCATGTGGTTTTTCTTCCAATACGAAATTGATCTTATAAATTTCCTTTTTCATGACTCCTTTTTGTTATTATGAGTAGATTTACATTTATTATTATTCTATAATACTGTTTCTTGATGAACTTATCTAGTTTGTGGATGATGACGTTTTCCTCTTAACCCTAGGTTGTGATCTTGAATTGAATTATCTAGTATTGATAAAATCGGCTTTGTTAATGTGTGAAATACTATTCTGTGATGTTATTATGCAAATTTATAAATGAATTAGGGTTCATTGATGGTAAGACCATGATTATAGATTTGGAAGAGAAAGAGGTAAGAATGTGATCTTCAATTCCTTACTCTATTGTGATGACTTATATCTAATGGTGTTGATTCAATCGAAGTATATGTGTTGTGATTGGATTGATTATGATTGTATGATGTTTGTATTGAAATGTATTATCTTATGAATGGTGAGATCATGTAAGGTTGTAATGATATGAGGATGATGTTGATTATTTTGCGTGCATTACTATGATATAGTATATGGTGTTGATCTCACTATAAGCGATGTATTTCAAGGTGGTTCTCATAAAATTTCTGATGAGATAATTATGATTATATACAAGGAGTTGTCTCCTCCGACCTGAACAATGTTATGATTATTGATGAAAGACATTTAAAAAATGCACTCCAGCTTAGCACCGATTGAACTAAATTTGAGGGGTGACACCTCCCAATGAGGGAAGGTAGGGTTCACCACTGTACTCAAAGATATTGTAGTCTATAATGTGATATACATATAAAGAGTACCAACTTTATCTCCTAATTCATGAACAATGTTTCCTCCATAAAAATACAAGCTATAGGATCCACCTAGATGTTATATCATGTTAGGTAGTACTTTTACCGGAAAACCACCTTCATTTGGTGTAACATTTTACAACACCAGATTCCACACTTAGATCTTGCGGTCTATGTCAGTTAAGACAAGTGTTGTTGAAAGTAAAATAAATTAATGAAGTAAACACTAACTAGGGTTACATAAGAGGTTTGACTTAGCCAAGGTAAGTGTATGGGACTCTATGTATGCCTTGCACTAGTTTGCCTTGAGGGAAGTCTTAGGTGGTTTTTATTGTGTTCTATAACGTATATTCTATGTATATGTTGAATTTAAATGTTATTGACACTATATGATGTTAGTTTCACTTATGAGCATGTCGTGTCGTCTATATGCTAAAGTATGATAATAGTTACTGTTGATGTTATATTATGTGATGTTAGGCATTGCTGATTATTTGACTAAGTGAGGTTATGGAGACTTTCTTAGTCATTGCACTTATAGACATAATGAGGGGTTGTGGGTTAGGGTCTAGTATGTGTTGATATATTATGAAATTCTTATATATGCATGGTGCTTATAATATGATGTTGATTTTTGTAATACTCTGAAAGTCTAAGGACTTATCTAGAGCCTAACATGAGATTCTAAGATTTTCAAAACTATTTTAAAATTAATTATTATGAATATAATTCATTTAAGAAGTTGTAGAATCTAAACGTCAAAGAATGTCCATGACTTCAATAAAACTAGTTCAAAAGAGGTGCTAGTGTGCCTTAGCCTATTTGACTAAGTTTTAAGAGTCAAAAAAGGATAAATTTTGTGGTGAGGTGTCTAAAAAGTATTATCGTTAATTTATACTTGAAACTCCCTAGTAAGACTCCCCAAGGACCAACCAAAGGCCCTTTAGGAGGAACCTTGCAATTTGGCAAAAAGCTGCCAAGAGGTTCTTTCTCTCTAAGAGTTGTAGGCGACAAATTGTGGTCCAATCGACGGGGAGTCTATTTCCACCGCCGATGGTCACTTATAAATCTTTTTGAAGGGGTTATTTTTGTCTACTCTATGACTAAAACCACGGAGGTGCAGCACGGAGGCAACACTGCCCGTGGACTGACCTACGAACCCTTAGTCGGGTTCTCGTATGTCAGGCCCCTGTGTTGCTACCGTGTTTTACGTAATTCATTTAGTTAGTTACTTTATCTATTTTGTTAATTAGGGATAATGGTGTGGTTAATTATGTTATTTAAGTCCCTATATAAACTACCCTAATCCTAAAACCTCACTTAACTCTCATAATTACAAAAACACAAATTGCTCTTCCATCTATTTTCTTTCTCTCTCCCAAAGAATCTCCATAGAAAACCAAGCAATGGAGGGTTCTAGGGATTCAAAGGATAAAGTTTTATCCATCAAATTTCATCAATTAGTAAGGTATGATATTCCTTAACCTTTGGGATCTGTTTTCTCAAAGGCTTCCTCCATGTTGACTTCAAAAAGATGAAATTCAAGTGGGTTTTCTGCCAATACGAAATTGTTCTTACGAATTGCATTGTTTATGATTTATTTTTGTTCTTATGAGTAGTTTAACATGTAATATCACACAATTATGCTACTTAATTGACCTAGTTTTGGAAGGATGACTTTTCCCCTTAATCCTAGGTTGTGATCCAGAATTGAAATGTCTAGAGTTGATGCAATTGGCTTGTTTAATGTGTGAATTACTATTATATGTTGTTATTATGACAATTTATTAGTAGAGTGTGACGTATTATTATATTATTTTGCTAGTTCTTCAGTAATTAACCTGTGTAGTGAAGTAGATCATGATTTTTACCAAAGTCTCTAACCTTAGTCTATGAACTAGTGCTAGATTATTGTGTAGTGATTAAATTGACATTATAATTATGTTGGTTAACATTGTGTGATGATCTTAAACCATTGTTGGGTTTAATTGGATGGTTGATAGTAACACCTTGATGATGGATTGTGAAGAATATAGGGCTAAGTCTTGTGATCTCAATTCTTTATTTCAGTTATGAATTTATGTGAATAAGTGATGAAGTTGTATTGGATTATACCTCATGTTAAGATTACTAGGCTCGGTATGGTGCTTTACTAGAATGGCTTGAACAATAATTTGTTATTATATAAATGTGCTTAAGTCACATGTATGAATTGTAATGAAAGGATAATACTCATGATCTTCATATTGAGCTATGATGATGACTATATAAGGGATAGACCGTATTACCTTAATTAAGATATGATCATTAATAAAGACTTAAAGACGTTTCAGAAAAGGACTCAAGCTTACCACCGAGTGAACTAGAGTGAGGAGTGTCCCTTCCTACATAGGGAAGGTAGGATCACTAACGTACTGATGAGATTAGAGACTATAATGAATGTAGAATAAAGAGGGTCCCTACTACATCTCCTAGTTCTTGAACAATGTTGCCTCCATAGGGATACTAGCTAGTGGATCCACATAGTTGTTATGTTCATGTTTTGATACTACCTTTACATGTAGTAAACCTTCTTATAGTGTAGGGTTCCATGAAACAAGATTCCACATTAGCTCATGTAGTCTATGTCAGTTAAGGTCAGATATTCCCAAAAGGTAAAATGAAGTATTTGAATGAACTCTAACTAGGATGACCTAAGGGGTTTATCTTAGTCTACGTATCGGTATGAGACTCTACTTATACATTGCACTTGTTATCCTTGAGGGAAGTCTTGGAAGGATTATCTTATATACAATATTCTTATAATTGTAAATAATATTTATATGTTGATATTACATGTTAATGACACTATGTGATTTTGGTTTAACTTATGAACGTGTGTTTGGTCTATATTGCTATAGTATGATGTTATGTACTCTTAGTGATATGCTATCAGAAATTAGACATTGGTTTTTGTTCGTGTTAGGTTTACTTGATTGGTCAAGGTTATGAGTCTTTTCTTAGTCATTGCTCTAGTGGACTTAGTGAGAGTTCATGAGTTATGGTCTTGTTTTTGTTAAGATGTTATGAACTCTTATATATGCTTGTTGATGTTATAACTTGATGATAGAGTTGTCTTGATTATGTGTAAGACCCCAAAATGAGTTAAGGTGTCTAGAGCATTACGTTTGTGTTTTGATGTTTTGAAATCCTAAAATGGATTCTAAGGTTGTAATTAGGAAGTGTCTAATGATTTAGGTTATTTGGGAGTCAAAAGTCAATGGACGACCAAGACATTTGACGATGAGTCACAAAAGGGGCCTTATATGTTTTAATGTGCTTATGTGTGTGTCATAGTCTTATGAAGTCCTTATTAGATTAATAATGATATTTATAGGAAGTCTGTTAAGTTTGATGTAGTTTGGAGGTCAAATGTCCAAGAACGTCCAAGACGTTCGATAGTTAGCCCTTGAAACTTGAATGTGTGTCTTAAGTGTACTTACCATGTTTGAAGGTATTACAAGTGTTTTTTTTGGGTAAAACTGAAGTGGAAGTTCCTTGAAATGTTATAATATATTTACATTTTAAACGTATGGGTATGACTCACAAAGGGCAGCGCAACAGTCCCTCAAGGAGGACCCAAAGTCTATCGGGAAATTGCCTTGGCAGTGTCATTCGATGCCCCGTGTCTCAAAATACGCCCCGTCAATGGGAGGTGTTACTCAACGCATAAAATTTTGAGCTCATATATCCATGAAGGAGTTGCAATCGTAAACGATGGAGCAGCAGGACGGCTCATTCACTAGATAATGCCCCGTCAACTGCTGACCGTCAATGCAGTCTGCAGCTGCGATGCACACGCTGTTTCATGAAAGGGTTAAATGGGAAATTCACCCCACAGTCTAACCTGACCCTACGTGGTTTATGTTTTTTATTATTGGGTATATTAATATGATCTAAAAAGTTACAACCCATTCCCAGTCCTCAATTAAAAATTAGACATGCCTCTCCGAAACTCTCTCTAGAAATCCTCTATTGAAGGTGAAGGTCTAGAATTGTTTGGCGCTTGAATTTCCATGGGTTCTTCACAAATTTTTCGTGGTTCCTTCATCTAACAAAGGTATGTTTATCCTTCATCTGTAGTTAATCTTCCATCTAGAGAGTTCCTTTTAATGTTTTCAAAGTAGTTTTGTGATCAAATTGTTTATTCTTCAATCTAGCCATGGTTTTTTTTTAAAAAAATTTTCAAAGGTTTTCTCATGATGAATTTATTATAATTTATTTGTCACAACCCAAAAGCACCCCCTAGAAGTTAGGAGAACCCTCGTTTTGTCACCAGGCGTACTTGACCCTTTGGGGTCTTGTACAAGCCCTTTAACTATTGTTCATTCTATACGACATAAAAAGTAGTGCAAAAGTAAAATTTTTCAAGAACATTTGATATAAAAAGGAATATTCTGTAAATACTTAGAAAATATCATCTTCACAAGTCAAACTTAAAGACACGACATAATTAACTTAGGAAGACTGCCCTTTATTTTGAAAGGAATACATAATAATTCTTTAACTAAGATATTAAGAAACGGACTATGCCCTCGAGTATATGACGACATACTTTATCTTGATAGGAACTTTCTCAATATTCACTTTCTAGACTTCAACCTTGAAATGTTTTCAATCTATACTTATAGTATAGAAAAGTATGGGTTAGTACAAAACAATGTACTAAGTATGATATATGCGAACACATGTAAAAAGGGACATTTTAGTAAAATAACATTTCATGAAAAATTAAGTAAAACATTTATGAATATAGAAGAAAATAAACATGAGAACTATCATTTAACACATAAAGAAGAACTCACATAATTATAATCAAATAGAGACAATTAACAGTAACTTCCAAAAATTATACTGAACTCAAATTTTCCATAACAGATAACTATTTAAGCATTTACAGGGAAACCATTTTGAGCATTTACAATAAATAATTTTGAAGCATTTACAGCTAATTCAACTTGAGCGATTTCTAAAAACTATCATATTCTAAATGAGTGAACTTCCAAGGCCAAGAGAAAGAGAATGTGAACTCATTTTCCGTAAGAGTTTCCCTACCTCGAGATTATCCTAAGACTTACATAGGTAAGACATTGAGGAATTATACATATTCCTCCTTCAATACATAAAAAAGAAATCCTCAATACTACCCCTTTCGGCTTATTCAACTAGGGAGAATCAAGCCCCTCAATCAATGGCAAGACATTAAGAGACACCTAACAAACCACCAAAGTATTCCCTTTCGGAATTACTACTTAGTGCAATGTGTACATAGCGTCCCATACCACTACCTACCCTAAGTAGTGCATTCCTTTAGAAAGTTTGGCACCAAGTCTTCCCCTTCGGAAAGGTCCTACCTAGTGGAATGAGTAGATAGCGTCCCATACCACCACCTACCCTAAGTAGTACGTTCTTTTAGAAGTTTTAGTTCCATCAATTCTTTTGTGGTAGTTAGCTTATTAGACATAGACCACACTACACCATTTTAGGTCTACGACCACACTTATTCTGGACTACACTTGTAAAGTGTTGCCTAAAGTAGTTTTGGGAACGCTTTTAATGCGTAGCCAAAAATTTTCACTTTTAGCTACAATAATTTTGGCAACACATCAAAAGTGTACTCTTTAATAACATAAGATACACTTTATAAGTGTTGTTAAAGTATGATATAATTGGCAACACCTATTTACATATATGACCACACTTCTAAAATGTCCTATTTTTATAATTAAAAAAACAACACTTTATAAGTGTTGCCTTAAAATTCTTCATTAAAATTTTTATATTCCCTCCAATATTTTTAAAACTCCCTCCAATTTTTATTGGCCAAAAAAATTAAACATTAACAAAACATTTTGACTTCACTTTCCTCTTTCAGCTTCCCTTTTCACGTTTCCCTCTTTCAGCTTTCCTCTTTCAGCCAGCTTTCCTCTTTCAGCCAGCTTTCCTCTTTCAGCTTTCCTCTTTCAGCTTTCCTTTTCACGTTTCTCTTTTCAGAAGAAGAATTGGCTGAAGAACTACAGGTTCCTATGCAAGCTGAAGAACTAAAGGTTCGAAGTGAAGAGAGGTGAAGATAGCTGAATAAGTAGTTCTCTTTTCTAATACAAGCTAAAGATTCGATGAACTGAGCTGAAGAGTTGAACGATTCCTTTAAGAGTAAGAACGATTTGTTTAAGAGTAAGAACGATTATGTTTTCCGAAACTTATTTGATTTTTCCGAAACTCAGTGGATTTTTGGAGTGTAGCTCGTAAACGTTTAGATTTTCCTTTGCTTTTCATGTTAATTTCTGCAGATGCTTAAGATTTTCCTTGTTCTTATTCTGATTGCTGGTACTGTTGCTTGTCCATGTTTTAGATCTTTCTTGCTATAATGTTTGTTTTAATCTATGGTCGCTAATTTTTTTACTGTGCTCGTCTTAATCTTTGTTTGTTCATTTGTTAATCACAATAATTTTGTCTTGTCTCTGTTTGTTGGAACAATTTTTTTGTTTTTGACTGTATGTCTTGAAGAGTGAAGAAGTCATTTTGTTGTTTCTCTAGTGCATTTTCAAGTATAGATAGTAACGTTAGTATTCCGAAATGTTTTGGGATAACCTCGTAGTATGAAGTTGTTAGAATCATTTCATAGTATTTGAGACTTAGCGAGTCAGTCTCTAAAATGGAATTTTCAATATCTTAGTGCTTTCCAAATTGCTGTGATTTCAGCTTCAATATTTGTTGTGTTGCCTATGCTTTGTGTTTCTGCATATACTAGATTTCCTTGGATTCCTATTATACAAAATGCGTAAGAGTTCTCTCATGGGTTGATTTTGCTAGAGCCATTCGTTTTCTCTTAGGTTGCCTTGGGGTGGTAACAGGGGATCTATGATCTTGATTCACTTTTCAACAATTACAATTGATTGCACTCACAGAAAGGGTGGGTACAGGGATTACATCTCTGAACTTCATGACGAACCTGTAGGACGGACCGTCATAGACTCGACGGACTGTCGTGGACTCCGTAACCCCACACTTGACTTACCCATCTTCCTTCAGCAGCTGCACTACGCTGCCACCTACGGACCGTCACAAGCATGACGGTCCGTCGAGGGTCTTCGTTCAAAAACACCTAAACTCTTGGAATATGGGTACTGGGATTACTTCTCTGAACTTCATGACGAACCTCCAGGACGGACCGTCACACAATCGACGGACCGTCGTGGTCTCCGTAACCCCGCACTTAGTCTGAGTCACACTTCCCCATCTTCCTTCAGCAGCTGCACTACGCTGCCACCTACAGACCGTCACAAGCACGACGGACCGTCATAAGATCTGTAACCCCACACTTAGTCAGACTTC
Source organism: Solanum pennellii (assembly GCF_001406875.1). Classification (NCBI taxonomy): domain Eukaryota; kingdom Viridiplantae; phylum Streptophyta; class Magnoliopsida; order Solanales; family Solanaceae; genus Solanum; species Solanum pennellii. Next base: position 56,078,756 of record NC_028647.1, on the reverse strand, counting down.
CCCATCATCCTTCAGCAACTGCACTACGGTGCCACCTACGGACCGTCACAAGCACGATGGACCGTCACAAGCTCCGTAGGTGGTCTCTTCTGCATTTCTTCGCTCAAAATCTCCGCATTTATCTATGGACAGATTTATGTATATCCTATTAACTGTACTTATTTTTTCATTTATAGTAACATCAACATTGAAAAACATTTGTGGAGGATTAAAGGTTTGATTTGACATAGCGAAAGCCTCATGACTAGGTAAGAAACTTTTATCATCTCATAACACATGATTCTGATAGATTACTCGTGACTTTTAAAACTTATTTGTTAACTGGTTAATGATTATTGCTGAAAGACTAAATATTGATATATTGTTCTAGGAGTTCACATATCCCATCCAAGGATTGGATGAATTTAGCAAGGTATAGCAAAGAGTATATTGATGGCATTGAATCATTTCTAGATTTTGCTTACTCTTATGGAGATCCTCATGGAGAGAAAATTCAGTGTCCATGTGCGAAATGTTGTAATATTCTTTGGAACCGAAGGAATGTAGTGTATGATCATCTAATATGCCATGGATTCGTTAAAGGCTATACTAGATGGATCAATCAAGGGGAATGGGATATCAAGTTGAATGTTGATGATGACATGGATTACTCGTGTGATGATATTGATGGGTTGTTGAATGATCAATTTAGAGATGTTGCACATGCTGGAGGAGTTTATGTGGTCCAAATGAAGATGCCAAGAAATTATATAGCTTACTTGAAGAGGCAAACCAAGAATTATATTCTGGTTCTATAGGTTTCTCTAAATTATCATTCACACTTCGCTTATATTTGTTGAAGTGTTTACATGGATGGAGCAATGAATCATTCACTTCTCTTCTAGAGTTATTAAAAGAGGCGATGCCTGAGTTGAACATTCCTCAGTCTTACAATAAAACCAAGTCTATGGTTAAGAATCTTGGTCTGGATTATGATAAAATTGATGCATGTCCAAATGATTGCATGTTGTTAAGGAATGATCATAAGGATGACGAATTTTGTCATAGTGGAGCTTCACGATATATTCAAGCTCCTAAATTTGATAGTGAGCTTGAGTCTTCAAAAAAACAACATCGAGTTTCTGCAAAGACTTTGAGACACTTTCCATTAATTCCTAGACTCAAAAGGCTATTTATGTGCTCAAAGACGGCATATTCTTTGAGGTGGCATGAAGAGGAACGTTCTAAAGATGGAAAGTTAAGGCATCCCGCTGGTGGTCTAGCATGGAAAGACTTTGATAGGGTGCATCCAGATTTCGCACAAGATTGTTGCAATGTGAGACTTGGCTTGTCAAGTGATGGATTCAATCCATTTCGAACCATGAGTATATCACATAGCACATGGCCAGTTATGTTGATGATTTATAATCTGCCGCCTTGGATGTGCATGAAATCTGAATATTCCATACTTTCTTTACTTATACCTGGACCGCGATCACCTGGAAATGATATTGTTATTTACTTACAGCCAATGATTGACGAGTTAAAATTATTATGGGATTCTGGGGTTGAAACATATCATGCTTCCAGAAATGAAACTTTTCAAATGTGGGCACCTCTTATGTGGACAATCAGTGATTTTCCTGCATATGCTATGTTATCTGGTTGGAGTACAAAAGGAAAGTTTGCTTGCCCTTTTTGTAACTATGGCACTAATTCTCGCTATCATAAACATAGTTGGAAAATGTGTTATATGGATCATCGTGTTTTCTACCAATGGATTTACCATGGAGATCAAACAAAAGATCATTCAATGGAAAAAACTGAATTTAGGCCTCCTCCAGCTCCTTTAAAGGGAATTGATGTTCTTAATAGCTTACGTGATTTTGAAAATGTGTTTGGGAAGAAGGAAAAGAGATCAAATGATGACCCATGGAAAAAAAGGTCAATTTTTTTTAATTACCTTACTGGCAGCACAACTTGTTACATCACAACCTTGACGTAATGCACATAAAGAAGAACATAGTTAATAGCATACTTGGAACTCTTTTGGATATTTCAGGAAAAACAAAGGATTATGCAAAAGCATGGTATGATTTGAAAGATATGGGAATCAGGAAGAACCTTCATCCACAAGATACAGAAGATAGTAAGAGAACAAAGTTTACAAAGGCATGCTTCTCAATGACAAATGGAGAGAAATCCATCTTTTGTGGAGTTTTAAAGACAGCCAAGCTACCTGATGGTAGTGCCTCCAATATATCTAGGTGTGTGCACTTGGATGAAAGAAAGGTGTCTAATTATAAAACCCATAATGCTCATTTCATGTTACATTACTTGCTTCCAATACCAATTAAAAGCATTCTTCCTTATCATGTGGCTATTCCTTTGATTCGTCTAAGTTCCTTCTTCCATCGTTTGTGCCAAAAAGTAATCACATTGGAGGAACTTGATTTCTTAGAAGTAGAGATCATAGAAACAGTAAATCAGTTGGAGCGAATTTTTCCTCCTTCATTTTTTGATATCATGATTCATTTGCCTATTCATTTGGTGAATGATGTGAGATTAGGCGGCCCAGTGCAAAATCGATGGATGTATTCCACTTAAAGAGAAATGGGTACATTCAAATCATACATTCGCAATAGGCGTTTTCCAGAAGGTTGCATAGCAGAGACACGAGTGGGAATAGATTGCATGAATTTATTCTTAAAATATCTGCATCGGGGTGGGCATACAAGATTTAATAGGAGAGCGCGAAATAATGATGAATGTGACCCAAGTGACGCAGAACCTGTGAGTTTGTTTTCTAACAAACGAGTTCCTTTAGGAGCAAAGAAAACTGATCCAATCATTTTAGATGACAAGTCACTAAGTCAGGCACATGCATACTTATTGGGAAATTGTGACGATGTTCAAGAATATATTAGGTACCTTAATTTCAATATACCATTCCTTTTGTACAATTAATTTTTATCTTATTTAATTTATTATTTTAACAAATATAGTAAAAGTTTTGTATAGAGCATGAGCAAGAGGTTAATAATCAGTCACGAAGATCTAAATGGAGCAAAGCCAAGAATCATTGTCAAAACATCTCTCAATGGTTTGAAACTCGTGCTTTGCAAGACGATGTGCCTGATTTGATAAAACAATTGTCTAGAGGACCAAATTCTGTTGCAAAAAGATATTCTGGGTATCTCATAAATGGATATAGATTCCATGTTAGGCAGCGTGATGCAAGGCGTAAAACAGAAAATAGTGGTGTTATACTAATTGCCTCAACTACAAGCTTTGCAAGCTCAAAGGATAAAAATCCGATTGCTGCAGATTTGACTTATTATGGTAGAATAGTTGATATTGTTGAATTAAACTATTACAGCCAATTTAAGGTTGTTTTATTTAAGTGTGATTGGTATGAGGTTGAAAAATATGTTTATGGCCTTACTTACGTCTACTTTAACAAGAGATGCTCTCAGGAAGAGCCTTTTATGCTTGCATCTCAAGTACACCAATGCTTCTATGTGCAAGATCCATATGATCAAGGTAAACATTATGTTATGAAGACTGTTCCAAGAGACTTGTTTAACATGGGTGATGAAGTTGAATCTAATCTCCCATAAAGTTATGAAAATGAGCCATCTGAACATTTGAAGGGTCCATCTATACCAAAAGATAACGGTGAAGTACTCTTAACGAGGACTGATTTACCAGAAACAATCATTGATGTGCCTGTGGAGGAATTTGTCAATCAACAACTTGAAGTCGAGTATGAAGAGGAATTTGAAGATGAGTTCGAAGATGATTCTGAAAATGAGTATGAAGATGGGTTTTGAGATGCGTTTGAAGACGAGTCTGAAAATGAGTATGAAGATGAGTCTGATGATGAAGTCGAGTCTGAAAAAGTGTCTTAATAAGAGACATCATGAGTTTCATTATTGTTGTGATGATCATATAGTGCTCACTCACTGTTTTTGTAATATAATAGTTTTTTTTAGTAAAATACATTAATATATCTAATCTGTGGAATGTAATATGTTGCCTTCTTATCTGATTATTATTTTATTGAGGAACCTATACTTCTAGCTTATTTTTGCTTGATTTGGTTATTTTTTATTTATATACTTTCTGGTTTCATTCTATTATCAGGCAGTTGGCATTAGAGGCATTCAACTTTGTAGTTGAGGTTTCTTCCGGTTTGGTCGTTGTCCTGAGTTTGTCGCTCCGAGAGAGGTACAACTCTTTACCTTTTAATAATTTAAGTAATAAGAAGCTCTCCAGTTTTTAAATGTGGATGCAGCCAACGGCCTCTTGTTTCATATGTTATCAACTTTTTCTATTTGTTCATGTAGTTCTTCCAATTTGAATCCGTCCTGCTACTTCTTTCACTTAAACAATCTTATTATTTTGTAGGTTTACTTACTATTGGGAAACAAATTGAAGAGATTTAAACTAAGCAAAAACAATGAATCAATCAACAATGCTAAAGAAAAAGGGTTTGAATCCAAACAAAGATCAAAGTCCATTGAAGAATCTGGATGTTGATATGCAATACCGATCAAGTGCTGAATTGGCCAACCAATTCAAGATTAAGTGAGAACAACTTGCAAATGAACGAAATGATAAAGCTAAGAAAGAGCAGACACCAATATCACATAAAACAAAGAATTTTGAGGATTTCATTCCACAACAAGGAAAGAGTAAATTGCTTGGGCACAAATTAGTCATTCAATCGTCTTCACGCATGATTGCAGGGAAAGGACAAACTAAACAGAGGTTATTTCAATTTGAAGTGTCCATTCAAGAAAATGGAACTAAACTTCCTATGAATAATTCTAGGTTCCATACGTCATTCAATAAAGATGTTACTGCTTCAGCACATGCGACTGGAACTACACTAGGTAATGGAGAGGCACGACATGATATTCTTGATCTACCGAATTGCAAAAAGGTAAAGAGGAAGCCGGTCATACCAGCTAGTACTCTTGATCAGTTTCTAAAAGATCAAGGGATACACAAAGATGATGAAACAAAACGTGACAACAACACAACAAGTGATGTCGAATTTATGCATACTCCTATTATAATGAACATATTAAAGGATTGGATGATCGTGTGGAACAAGAAGAGGAAATTGACATTGATTGTAGTACAAAAGGTATGTTTTAAACCTTGTAAGATTTAGAACTCATTATAAAATAAATATCTTATTTCATGTCTGTTACATCAATCTAGAAATGTCGAAGCCAAAAAATGTTCGAGGACATACAACCTGTAAGGATATTCATGCAAGAAATTTTGAAGAAAGAAAGGAGGTGACATTTGATAAAGGACAAGCGGTGGGACCAACTAATTAGATAGTGTCACAATTAAGCAACTTTATAGGAACAATTGCAACGAATCCTAGATTCATCAACTTGATGTACACTAGTTGGCATGTGGTGCCAAATGATACTAAAAAGCGCATGTTGGAATACGTCAATGTAAGAACAACCACTCTCGAGAATTCATATTTTGTATAACTTACTGAAACTAAATATATTTTAGTTTGCATAGTCCAAATTTCTACTTCCAGTAGAAGGAAAGAAGTGGGTGATGACTGGTCTTCGTGATGCTTGGAGGCGACACAAGCAAAAAATTAAAAAGAATTTTTTTGATAAAAACAGTACCCTTGAGGATATGCTAGCAAAATGTCCTGATGGCATTCCACACAATCAATTCCGCCAGTTGATCGAGTATTGGAAACACCCAACTGTTCAAGTAAGGTTAAAATGGTGCATTTCCACTCATCGACTAATTCTGTGTCATATCTATTCTTTTTATACGTATCAATTCAATAAGCTCTTTGTTTTTAACAATAGGCTATATGCGAGATGAATTCTCAAAATAGGAAAAAAAAAGTGGAGGCATCGAATGGGACCTATTAATTTTGCTAGAGTATGCGTGGCATTGGTAATACTTAGCTGACATTTCATACAAAATTTGATTTTCATTTTTGTGTACTTTATAAGAACTTACTGATTTTTTAAAATTACTTTTGATATAATCAGTAGCGTGCAGCCAAAGACAACAACAAAGAACCATCAAAGCCTAAAATATTTATTGCAACTCGTACCAAGACGGGAAAGGAAATCCAGGATGATACCCAAATTGCAATAGTAAGTTTTTCAAAGAGGATTATTAGTGAACTTTTTGCAGACTTAACATTTATATTGTGGGGAGTTTGACTACATTAAATTTTAATCACGTATGCCTTCTTCTTCTTCTTCTTCTTGTGCAAGTTCGAGGAGATATCAATTATTTGTCGACATTGTTTAATTATTTTCTACGAAAAGTTTTCATAATGTTTTAATGATTGATCGCTATCATAGGATTTGAAATGAAATAGTACTTACAATTCACTATGGATGCCAATTTTATTCAATAGGCTGAACTTCAAAATCGCCAAAATTCTGGGGAAACAACTGATGATGCATTTAGGGCAGTGTTTGGAAAGGAGCAGCCTGGTCGAGTTAGGTGCTATGATAGATCAGTGACAACAAGTTCTTTGAAGAAATATGAGGAAATTAACAATCTAAAATAACAGCATGCCGATGAAATCACTTCTCTAAAGGAAGAATTGCGAGAAGAAATGAGACATTTATTCACTCAATTGCTGCAAAACAACCCTGGATTGATTTTTCAAGATATACCAGGATGTGTTGGATCTAACCTTGCTTCACCTATTGATGCAAGTAGTGCACAAGCTGTAAGAGGCACAAATCTTTCATTTTCTTCGGGGTGAGCTCAATATTTGGTTCTTCAAAATGTATTTTGTATTTCAAATTCTCTGTTAATAGTGTCAACATTGTTTTTCTTCTAGTTTAGTTGGTGTTCTTGGTAATGAAATTCAAAACTTATTTTTACTTGTCTAAGTTTAGTCCACCAATTTATAACTGTTAAGAATGTTTTTGTTTTTGGTTTAAGCATTCGAATCGTTAGTTGAATAACTGTTCTTTTAGTATTGTGCAATTGAGGAGTCTGTGTTTAACACATTAATGTGCTGCAGCCTGTGATTAAAATGTCTAGGGTCTCCGTTCAAAAACACTTTAAACTCTTGGAATATGGGTACTAGGATTACTTCTCTGAACTTCATGACGAACCTGTAGGACGGACTGTCACAGTCAAGACGGACCGTCGTGGACTCCGTAACCCCACACTTAGTTAAACTCTTGGAATATGGGTACTGGGATTACTGCTCTGAACTTCATGACGAACCTGCAGGACGGACCGTCGCAGTCACGACGGACCGTCGTGGTCTCCGTAACCCCACACTTAGTTAAACTCTTGGAATATGGGTACGGGGATTACTTCTCTGAACTTCATGACGAACCTGCAGGACGGACCGTCGCAGTCACGACGGACCGTCGTGGTCTCCGTAACCCCACACTTAGTTAAACTCTTGGAATATGGGTACGGGGATTACTTCTCTGAACTTCATGACGAACCTGCAGGACGGACCGTCGCAGTCACGACGGACCGTCGTGGTCTCCGTAACCCCACACTTAGTTAAACTCTTGGAATATGGGTACGGGGATTACTTCTCTGAACTTCATGACGAACCTGCAGGACGGACCGTCGCAGTCACGACGGACCGTCGTGGTCTCCGTAACCCCACACTTAGTTAAACTCTTGGAATATGGGTACGGGGATTACTTCTCTGAACTTCATGACGAACCTGCAGGACGGACCGTCGCAGTCACGACGGACCGTCGTGGTCTCCGTAACCCCACACTTAGTTAAACTCTTGGAATATGGGTACGGGGATTACTTCTCTGAACTTCATGACGAACCTGCAGGACGGACCGTCGCAGTCACGACGGACCGTCGTGGTCTCCGTAACCCCACACTTAGTTAAACTCTTGGAATATGGGTACGGGGATTACTTCTCTGAACTTCATGACGAACCTGCAGGACGGACCGTCGCAGTCACGACGGACCGTCGTGGTCTCCGTAACCCCACACTTAGTTAAACTCTTGGAATATGGGTACGGGGATTACTTCTCTGAACTTCATGACGAACCTGCAGGACGGACCGTCGCAGTCACGACGGACCGTCGTGGTCTCCGTAACCCCACACTTAGTTAAACTCTTGGAATATGGGTACGGGGATTACTTCTCTGAACTTCATGACGAACCTGCAGGACGGACCGTCGCAGTCACGACGGACCGTCGTGGTCTCCGTAACCCCACACTTAGTTAAACTCTTGGAATATGGGTACGGGGATTACTTCTCTGAACTTCATGACGAACCTGCAGGACGGACCGTCGCAGTCACGACGGACCGTCGTGGTCTCCGTAACCCCACACTTAGTTAAACTCTTGGAATATGGGTACGGGGATTACTTCTCTGAACTTCATGACGAACCTGCAGGACGGACCGTCGCAGTCACGACGGACCGTCGTGGTCTCCGTAACCCCACACTTAGTTAAACTCTTGGAATATGGGTACGGGGATTACTTCTCTGAACTTCATGACGAACCTGCAGGACGGACCGTCGCAGTCACGACGGACCGTCGTGGTCTCCGTAACCCCACACTTAGTTAAACTCTTGGAATATGGGTACGGGGATTACTTCTCTGAACTTCATGACGAACCTGCAGGACGGACCGTCGCAGTCACGACGGACCGTCGTGGTCTCCGTAACCCCACACTTAGTTAAACTCTTGGAATATGGGTACGGGGATTACTTCTCTGAACTTCATGACGAACCTGCAGGACGGACCGTCGCAGTCACGACGGACCGTCGTGGTCTCCGTAACCCCACACTTAGTTAAACTCTTGGAATATGGGTACGGGGATTACTTCTCTGAACTTCATGACGAACCTGCAGGACGGACCGTCGCAGTCACGACGGACCGTCGTGGTCTCCGTAACCCCACACTTAGTTAAACTCTTGGAATATGGGTACGGGGATTACTTCTCTGAACTTCATGACGAACCTGCAGGACGGACCGTCGCAGTCACGACGGACCGTCGTGGTCTCCGTAACCCCACACTTAGTTAAACTCTTGGAATATGGGTACGGGGATTACTTCTCTGAACTTCATGACGAACCTGCAGGACGGACCGTCGCAGTCACGACGGACCGTCGTGGTCTCCGTAACCCCACACTTAGTTAAACTCTTGGAATATGGGTACGGGGATTACTTCTCTGAACTTCATGACGAACCTGCAGGACGGACCGTCGCAGTCACGACGGACCGTCGTGGTCTCCGTAACCCCACACTTAGTTAAACTCTTGGAATATGGGTACTGGGATTACTTCTCTGAACTTCATGACGAACCTGCAGGACAGACCGTCACAGTCACGACGGACCGTCGTGGTCTCCGTAACCCCACACTTGGTCAGACTTCCCCATCTTCCTTCAGCAGCTACACTATGCTGCAATTCTTTGAAAATATCATGTCATGTTATTATGTATTGATTTTTGTGGACACTTCTGAACAATGTTATGGACCTTGTTTCCAGTGGTCATCAATGGTTTGTTTGAACTACTTGTGTGTAATTTTTACATTGAAGTTTATAACAGAAGACTGCACAAATTAAACTTTTGAAGTTTAATTTTTGAGAGCCAACAACAGAAGACTGCACAAATGTTCTAGTCCTTATAATGTGTAATTTTTACATTGAAATTGTATTTAGATTTGGATTGGTTGTCTTATAGTGAATTCTCTCTGATTATGCACTTCCACAATTAATTCACAAACTTATAATTTAATTTTAAATGTGCAGGAAAATGCAGGTAATTGAAATTGTATTTGGCCAGAAGTAAACTCGATCCATTGTGGCAAAAGATGAAGAAATTTTTGTATTGTTGTCATATACGTTTGAATGACACTTTTGGGGTTTCGGAACTTGTTGATATTAGAGATCTTTAAGCAATTACTTTCTATGTTTTGGTTGTAAATGAAATATTTCTCGAAGTTTATTTGAAATATTTAGCTTCAATTTAATGATTAAATAGTTAATTTTGTGTTTTAGGTCACTTGTATGTATGTAAACATATTATATATATTGTGCTACATGTAGGCTTATAAATGTTGAAGTTACACTTTGTAAGTGTTGCTTTAGGTAGATATAAAGTTACACTTTGTAAGTGTTGCTCTAGATGAGATATAAAAACAACACTTTATAAGTGTTGCTATAGATGAGATATAAAGTAACAATTTTTAAGTGTTTCTATACCTGACATATAAAGTAACACCTTATAAGTGTTGCAATAGATGAGATATAAAGTTACAATTTCTAAGTGTTGCTATAGCTGACATATAAAGTAACACCTTTTAAGTGTTGCAATAGATGAGATATAAAGTTTCACTTTATAAATGTTGCAATAGATGACCAATAAAAGGCAACACTTTTTAAGTGTGCCCAATAAATCTGAAAAGGCAACGCTTTTAAGTGTAGTCTAACAAAAAATAGGTGTTGCTAATGCACGTCTTCAATGCGTGCCCTTATACCTATTTGGCTACGCTTTATATGTGTTGCCAAAGATGGCAACATTTAAAAAGTGTTGCCTAATGTCAAGGGTTACGCTTCTTTTGGGCAGCCCATAAAAAGTGTTGCTGAATGTCCAAAAGTGTAGACTTTTCTCAAAGGCCACACTTTTTTCTAGTTTAGGATACATTTACGTGGTGTTGCTATAGGCCGAAAATGGTGTAGTGCCATGAGATCTAGACATGGAATCCCGATATTAACCCCTATCGGATGAGGGATCCTCACTCTCCCAAAATGAGGTTATTCTCTTAGCATTTACATGGCTTTTCCTATAACTACACCTATGCGGGGACATAATTAAGGGATAAGGAGATTGCTACTAAGTAACTCATTGTCTACTAACGAGGAGTACTCATCTCAAGAGGTACATTGGAATACAACATCTCAACTAACGAAGTATAATCCACCTCTCCTTCATATCCTCTCGGTGTTAGGCATAACATTCCATGGATTCTAATCATTATAGGCTATTGGTTAAGCATAACTACTAAAAACCACATATCAACTCCCGAAGGGCATTCATCCTCCAACCTATCTTAGAAAGATCATGGGTTGTAGTGGCATTGGTACTAAACACATCATCTCAACTCACGAAGAGTGTTCACCCCAAAACTCTCCTTTAGGACATAACTAAACTACATTCATTTATTCAAGTGTGAGTTTGTGTGTACATGTGAGCACAACTTCAACTTAAGATTCACTGCATTCATATTTAAATCCTACATGCTTAGACCTTCATTCATCACATCGCACATCATACATGCTCCACATAATCATATAAGTCATTTATACACATTCCTTAACATAAATCTCATAACAAGTTTCATAAAGCAATTAACAAGAATAACTTGATTCAAGCATACACTCTAGTCTACTTTACTTAATCACTTCATAAGGCACATTGAATAAGAATAGTATATTTATCATCTTACTTTACATAACAAGCCTCCATAGCCTCATTCACAATAAACTACTAAATTACATTGATACTTTTCAAATAAACACCGCCACCAAGAAGGTGGACCATACCACTCAACAACATTTCAAAATTGAAACTAAAAAACATAACCAACTTTCCTTTTAATCCATCACCTATAATATTTTACTCAATAATTCATCATAAATTATCCCTTTGGGCAGTAGCTAAATAACAATAACATTAATAAGAATCTAAAGCTCAAAGACTACCATTTCATGCTCATTTAACACATTTCTTAAGCCAGAATTATATGAAAAGCTTTAACATGATTCCATTGAATTTTTAACCTTAATATCATTAAATAACATTATAAATACCATTATTAATTCATTAGAAATGTTTTCAAGCAAGATCCATATTTATAGTTGAAGATAGAAGAAACTAGGGTTGATAATCCATTTCGAAAATTCATTAGAAGGGACTCCTTTAATTGAAGAGAGTTTAAGTATGTATACCATACCTCACATTGAAAAAATAACAATGATTTTTTATGGAGAAACAACCACCAACAAACCTTCTAGCACTTCTTGACTTCTAGCTTCCATGGAGACTTGAGATAGAATTTTAAGAGAGAGGGGTTGTGGGTTTTAGGAAGAAGGGTCTAAAATGAGGTCTTAGGGTTAAGAACACTTTAAAGTACCTAATAAAAACTAAAACTAACGTTCTATGGTCATAGAAGACTTAGGGTGAATTAACAAAACACCCCAAGACTTAACAGATTTTTCAGCAGGTTTTAGATAACACCATCGACGGACCAATTAACGGTCCGTTTGTCAAGGGATGTGCCGCTGGTGAGGTATCGTTTGTTGGGGATTCAACTCCAAAACTTTCAGCTTTTGATGCCCGAAACGACGTACCAGGTCGACGGACCGTTGCATGGTCGACTCGCCGTCAATTGGCGTATCGATGGGCACTGCTTTTTGGCAGTTTGCTCGAAGTTTTGGGACCTTCATCTATGGCCCCTTGTGGGTCCTAAGTGAGGTCGGGCTTGCAATTTAAACCCCTAAACTAAGTATTATAGGTCTTAGGAACATCTCATGCAGGTTTCAAGCATAACAAACACATAAAACTCACTCAAACACATCAAGACACAGAAGCTCAATTTAAGGCACACATTCCGAACGTCATGGACGTTCTTGGACGTTTGACCTCAAAACTTAACAAACTACTAAAGAACACTAAATTAACTCATTTTTACTTAAAAATAACTCAAAAAACACTCATGAGGATCTAGTTAACCTTAGTTCGTTTTAGGGCGTTACATTATCCCCCACTTGGAAAAACATCTGTCCTCGAATGACACAGAAACTTTAACAACAACAAGGAATCCCTTAGAATCACATAACACTGCAATTCATGGTCAACAAACTCAAAATCAAAGCATTTAATATCAAGGAAAACAATTTCATACTTTCAAACACTTGCAACACAAATACTTTTAGCAAAACATCATAAACATCAAAACTCATTCTTAACCTTCTTTTATGGAGGAACTACCTTCTACAACATTAAACATGCTAAAATACAAAACTGTTGTACACAGTGAAACTTCGGTCAGGACAAAACATATTTTTTTCTCAAAATACAAAATCATTACAGTGAACATTCACTATGTCAATGCCAAACATGGTCAAAATTTTAAAATTCCATTATTTGAGCAATTCATCAAGATGACATGATCATATGAACTATAAAGTCACATAAACTCACCTAATAACACCTTGAAACCATAATTCATGAAATAATGCAATTTTTCTCAAAATTTGAACTTCATTACAGTGATGTCAAAACATCACTATGTCACATGCTTAAAAATTTCATAATGCACCTTGCAAGAAACTTTATGAAGATGAAATGACACTATGAGGGACAAGACCACTATAACTTACTCAAAAGAGACTTGGTAAGTTTCACTAAGTTCAATGTGAGAGTAGAATCGCATACCACCACTCCCACTTTGTGACCCTTGAGTATTCTCTTGGACTATGTTCATTAAATATCATTTTGCTAAACATTAGTTCTCCCCCACTTAGGGTAAAGCCATCTTCAAGGCCTCATACTTCAAACCATCATTATGCCTCCAAAAAGGTAAGAACTCACACCACCCTCAACTCATGCACATCAAGATTAAACATCAACCTTACAAGTTAAACATAATGCTTTTCACTTAGGATTCCATCCTAAAAAAACTTCCTTAATCACAACCTTATTCAACTCTTAGGAATCACATAACTAAATTTCATGGCACAAAACTTCCTCACTGCGATTCATGCCACATTTCCATGTTAGTGTAAGTCTGCACCAAACATCCACCAAATCATAAGAATAACTTATTCAAATATTAACCACCCAAGAGGGTTGCACTCTACTCCAACAAAATCTCAGCATTCTCTCAAAATTTCCTTAAATTCACACCTTAAAGCATATCTACAATCATTGAACTTGATCACAAAATAACTCATTTATTCTCAAAAGCACTTTATTCATTCTTATAACTCTTATTATGCTTAGAACTACATCACCATATAGTTTCTCATCAAAACACTCCGAACCTCATCGTTCACACCTAGCCATAAATGACATCATATCCCAAATGTCAAAACGTACCTTCACATCTACTCTTTTATCCACAAAAACATCATAACATCAAAACTCATTTTTTCTCTCCCTCTAACTTAGAATCACATCCCTTTCAAAGAAATCACACCTAGAAGACCACCGAATAGGGGAACATAAGAGAGAGAGGCCTTAAGGAATTAAGTTCTATGTCATGATTCAAGAGTAATGAAAAAAGTGAAACTCTATCGTCCTAAAGACACCTGTCCATGGATGTTTAACGACTCACACCAATTACCAAGATACTACTAGACGTGGATTGTGAGACTTTTAGACCGTAAACTATTTCCTAAAACCTTATGCTCTGATACCAAGTCTGTCAGGTCCTGAAAGCACCTTTGTGACTGGCCGTACTTTACCCTTTGGTGTCTAGTACAAGCCCTTTACCTATCGTTCATTACATAAGACAAGAAAAGCAATGCGGAATTAAAACTTTTCAAGAACATTTGTATAAAAAGGAATCTTTTATAAATACTTAGTCAATCTCATTGTGACAAGCCAAACATAAAGACACGACATAATTAACTTACGGACACGACCATTTACATTGAAAAGAATATATGATAATTCTTTAACTAAGAAATTAAGAAACGGACTATGCCCTCAAATATCTGAGAACACACTTTATGTTGAGAGGAACTTTCCTATGATTCACCTTTTAGACTTCAACCTTCAAAATATTTCCAACCTATTATTATAATATAGAAAAGTATGGGATTAGTACAAAACAATGCACTAAGTATGACATAAGCAAAAACATGTAAAAAGGGACATTTTAGTAAAATAATATTTCATGCCAAGTTAAGTAAAACATTCATGAATTTAGAAGCAAATCAACATGAGAACCATCATTTAAAAATTAAAGAAGAACTCACATAATTTTAACCAAAAAGAGACAATTTACAGTAACTTACAAAAACAAATAGTGAACTAAAATTTTCCATAATAGTGAACTACTTAAGCATTTACAGGGAAACCATTTTGAGAACTTACAATAAATAATAGTTAAGCATTTACAGTAAATTCAACTTTGGTAATTACAATAAACAATCCAATTCTAAATGAGTGAACTTCCAAAGCCAAGCAAATGATAAAGTGAACTCATTTTCCATAATAGTTTCCCTACCTCGGGATCATCCTAATACTCACTAAGGTAAGATATGAAGGAAGTATGCATATGCCTCATTCAATATACACCAAAAGCAATCCTCAAGACTACCCCTTTGGGCATACTCAACTCAGGAGAGACAAGCCCTCAATCAATGACAAGACATTAAAAGACACCCAACAAACCACTTGAGCCTTCTCTTTCGGAATGACTACTTAGTGAAATGAGTAGATAGTGTCCCATACCACCACCTACCCTATTTAGTACATTCTTTTAGAAGGTATGCCACCATGTCTTCCCTTTCAAAAGGTTCTACCTAGTTCATGAGTAGATAGTGTCCCATACCACCACCTACCCTAAGTAGTACGTTATTTAGAAGACATAGTTCAATCAATTCATTTGTGGTAGTCATCTTAACAGACATAGACAAAGAGAACTAGACATGGAATCTTGATATTAACGCCTATCGGATGAGGGATCCTCACTTTCCTAGAATGAGGTCATTCTCTTAGAATTTACATGGCTTTCCCCGTAGCTATATCTATGCGGGCGCATAGTTAAGGGATAAGGAGATTGATAACTCATTCTCTACTAACGATTAGTACTAATCTCAGGAGGTACATAGGAATACAATCTCAACTTACGAAGTAAAATCAACCTATCCTTCATATACTCTCGGTGCTAGGAATGACTTCCCACGGATTTTCAACATTTTTTACTATAGGTTAAGGATAACTAGTGAACACCACATGTCAACTGTCGAAGGACATTCATCCTCCCTTCTATTTTAGAAAGCTCATGGGATGTAGTGGGATTGATACTAAACACTTTATCTTAACGCACGAAGACTGTTCACCCCAAAACTCTCCTTTAGGACTTAACTTAACTTCATTCATTCATTCAAGTGTGAGTGTGTGTGTACATGTGAGCACACCTTGAACATAAGCTTCACTTAATTCATATTTAACTCCTACACATGCTTAGACCGTCATTCATCACATCAAACATCTAACATGATTCACATAATCATATAAGTCCTTTATACATAGTACTTAACATACCTCTCATTAGAAGTTTCATAAAGCAATTAACAAGAATAACTTCATTCAAGCATACACTATAGTCTACTATACTTAATCACTTCATAAGGCACATTTAACAAGAATAGAATATTTATCATGTTAATCCACAGATTAAGCCTTAATAGACTCATTCACAATAAACTAGTAACTTTACATTCAAACAATTCAAATAAACACCGCCACCAAGAAGGTGAACCATACCACTCACGAGCATTTCGAAATTGAAACTAAACAACATAACCTACTTACCCTTTCAACCATGGTTTCATCACCTATAACATTTTAATCAATCATTAATCATAAATTAGCCCTTTGGTCAGTACTTAAACAACAATAAGAACAATAAGAAACCAAAGCTCAAAGACTACCATTTAATGCTCATTTAACCCTTTTCTTAAGCCACCATTAGATGGAAAGATTTAACATGATTTGATTGAAATTTAAAACATAAAATCATTAACTAACATTATGAGTACCATTATTAATTCATTATAAATCTTTTCATGCAAGACCCATATTTAGAGTTGAAGATAGAAGAAACTAGGGTTGAGAACTCATTTTGAAAATTCATTAGAAGGGACTCCTTAAATGGAAGTGAGTTAAAGGATGTAAACCATACCTCATATTGAAGAAATACCAAAGATTATTGATGGAGAAACGACCACCATCAACCCTCCTAGCAGTTCTTGACTTCTTGCTTCCACGGAGACTTGAGAGAGTATTATAAGAGAGAGGGGTTTTGGGTTTTAGGAAGAGGGGTATAAAATTATGTATTAGGGTTTAAAAAACTTTAATATACCTAACAAACACTAAAACTAAAATCCTAGGGTCATAAAAGACTTGGGATGAATTTACAAAACACCCCAAGACTCCTAAAAAAATTTCAGTAGCTTTTGGACAACACCATCGACGGACCAACCAACAGTCTGTTTGTGAAGGGACGGGCCATTGGTAAGGTATTGTTGGTTGGGGATGAAACTCCTAAACTTGTACGTTTTCATGCCTGAAACGACAGGCCATTGCCTTGTCGATTGGCACTGGTTTTTGGCAGTTTGCTCCAAGTCTTTGCCCCTTCATCTAGGGCCCCTTGTGGGTCCTAGGTAAGTTCATGACCAGAAGATAAACCCCGAAACGATGTTTTATAGGTATTAGTAACGTCTCATGCAAGTTTCAATAAAAACGAACACATATAACCTACTCAAACACCACGAGACACACAAGCGCTATCTAAGGCACATCTTCCGAACGTCATGGACGTTCCTTGATGTTTTACTTCCAAACATAATCAAACTTCTCACACTACCTAAGAAAACTAAACTCATTTTAACTTTTAATTAACTCAAGAAACACTCATGAGGCTCTAGGTAACATTAGTTCGTTTTACGGTGTTACAGTATTGATTGTAACTTAAATTTCAGTCCAATTTCATGATGAACCTATGCTCCCTTCCAATTCCCGTATTAGGACATGTATTTCTTATCGTGATCTTGATGTTAGGACGATTTTAAAATAATTGAAATATGTTAAATTGATTGTTAGCTACTGTTTATCATGGAAATAGATTATGAATTATATGTAATTCATCCAATATGGATCAAGTCTTTGAGATTAGGTAGTATCGATTCATGTTCTCCTCTCTTGTATAAATTGCTAATGTAGGTCAATGTATCTCGATTATATGGTAATTGATTCATGATCTCATATTGGGTTATTATACTTTAGCTACTGTCCATGATGTATTGTTATGATGAATTATGTTTTATTGGTCCAATGTTGATTGATACTTGAATAATTGATCTCTATTTCGTCTCTATTGTAATTGTATCGTGTTCCCTGTAATATCGAATCTATAATGCATTAATATATGATTTCGTTTACAAAAAGATATGTGTAGGTGCTGCCCTATATTGTACTTTGGTTAATTAAGGAGGTTGATCATTGATGATCAAAATTAGGAAGAATTGATTAGAGATAAATATTCCTTCACATTCTATAGATTGATGATCTAGTGTGTACTTTGTATGAGCTTCATCTTGTTATGATTAATGCATCATTTCAATAATGTTAGTATTACCTTAGCTACTGCCTTAGATATGAATTGATAATGAAATATTGGTATTGGTCAATGACAACCAAATGTTGAAAAATTGGTAAGATTACATACTTCTTTTGCTTTCATAAAGAATTGGTTGTCGATGAAGACATGTATGGCATTGTGTGGTATGATCCACTTATGGTGGCGGTGCTTACTTTATTTCCAATTTATATGTAATGTGGTCATGGCCTCGAAGGCAATTGTATAATGAATGTGTGTTGGTGATGATCACCCAAAATGAAGCTCATGCTTAGTTTCCTATTATTGTTGTGATGTAGGTTGTATGGCTATTGTGTATTCATGTGTATTACTATGTTAGGGATAGGTGTAGGTGCTTCGATTGATTAGTTGTGATCGATGATATCCCCTTACCTCTGTTCCCCTATGTGAATGTGTGTAACAATGGTTAGGAGTGTTAAGTGAAATATGAAGTTAGCTTTTATCCTATCATAGGTGTGTTGTGTGGTCTATGCTTGTATGTGCATTGTGGTTCTAAGAGGGTAGGAACCTCAATGTGTTGTTGATGTACATTTTATGATCAGCTTGACCAATGTACACACACAGACACACATTATGCAGGCTTACAATGTAGTAAAGGCTCATGGTGTCTAATGAAAGGTTGTTTTGATATTCATTAATGTCTACTACTATGCATGTAAGGTATATGTATATGAAGTATGTTATGCATCCCTTAAATAGGATGATTTTATCGGTATACTTGTATGGGCAAGGGTATGGGACCTTGTCTATATATTCCATATGTGAGCCTTGATAGGATAGATCCTACTCATGAATATGAATGCATGAGTATGTTATGAACATGTCTTATATATAATAAGAAGTATATGGTATGATGAAGTATGATTATACCTAGCGTCTAAATGTGTTTATATCAAAGTATTGCTCATATAGTTACATTGGTACACATATGGATGAATGAAATAAAGTATGAGAATATGTGGCTTTAATGTGTTATGTGAATGGCTTGCTCACATATATTAACACACACATGTATAATAATCTAGTCAATGGAGGGTCTTTGAAAGGTGCTCCCAAGAGTACCCTAAACTAAATAGTTCTTTACATATGTTATGTCCATGAGAAAGGGTTTCTCGCATGATTTAGGTTGATGAACTCTCATCTATTATCTATGACCTAAGCATATGAGAATTCAATCTCTTAAATCCTATGTTTTATAAAGTAAACTAATAATGAATTTTTCAATACAAGGAACTAAGATTAGGACCGAATGAGCTTGAAATGAGGGGTGTCCCTTCCCATTGTAGGAAATAGGTCAGCATAGACCTCACGAGGTGTTAGGCTCTTAGCAAAATTGCATAGAGTGATATTTGCATGATGGATAACTATAATATCTCATTAGACATTAAAAAAGGTTTCCTAATTAGCCTCTAAGTTCCCCAACATAGAATCTAGCAAGTGATATCACCTAATATGGTAGCATGTGTTAATGTTCTACCTTGGCTAGGTAGGAGCACCTTCAATTGGTGTAAGGCTCTACAACACCAAATTCAATGTTTAGCACCCATGTTCATAGTGTCGGTTATGGCTATAGTTTCTCTAATGTGAAATGGAGAATGGAATTACGTAACTAGGACCCTAAAAAGGAGGCCTAAGGTAAGTTGCTTAGGATAGGTAAGAGTAATGAACTTACCTATACATTTAAGAAGTAGCTGTTTACAATTTTCTTGGGAGATGTTCTAAGGTGTATGACTATATTTATGTTCCTTATGCATGTCATCGTACAATTGTATATTGGTTGTGAGAAAATGCATGGTATGAGTCTATATGATGTGTTCTTGTTATTATATGTATAATGTTCGTCTTAATGACTATATGATGATGGGCTTTCTTGGCATGAATGAAGTTGTCTAGATTGACAAATTGATGTGAGAAGTGAAGGTTAAGGCTTGTAGTCTCATGAGAGTTTCACTAAGTATGTGTGAGGTTATGGAGCCTTACGTGTACATTGCACTAGTAGACATAGATTAGGGTTGTCAAAAAGGTATTATAAGATTTTATGTGAACTTAACTTTACATTGGTGCACATTGAGTAGGTTTACTGTAATGTCACTAAGGTCTTCACCTAAATGTGTCTATAAGTTTCTATAATTCTATGATGGCATGGTTTCAATAGTTAGTACATTCTTGTACTAACTCCAATCTTCTCTAAATTTTTACATAGTGTAGGTTATTGATCCATAAAGGATGTCTTTAAATTATGAGGAGCATGATATGTAATTCCCAAGCTCAAGGAATCGAATCCTTAAGTTCAAGGATTTCCCAAGTTGTCTCATTACTGTGAAGTCTTTTATTATTGTACTTATGATTAATTTTGTAAGGGTCGTATAACTAATGTACTATAATGATGTTGAGTCTAGGATGGCAAAAAGAGACTAGAGTCTTAAACACTGTATTATGATGTTTTATATATATTGGAAGTGATGTTCTATCATATGATGTGCTATGAATGTTTTAAACTTTTCGCTAAAGTTACCTTTGAAAATGCGATGAATGATGACTATGGGCTTGTATAAGATCTTCGAGAGGTCAAGTACGCCATGTTACTTCTAGAGGACACTCCCAAGATGTGACATTATGTGCTCAATTATGTTATTATGCATTTGACTTGCCTAGACTTAGCATTGTTGTTCTTGTGAGGAGTATCGTTGTGACTTAATGAAATAAATATTATTGGTTGGTATTGGTACTTGCATGTGCATAAGGCTTTTAAGAGTAAAACAACACTCTTTAATGAAATATCCCTTTTTAGCATGATTTTATGTTGTATGTGCATATGGTCGTATACTTAGTACAAGTGATGTGCTAATCCCATTTCTCTCTTATCCCCAACATTATAGGTTCCATTCGTTGAAGGACTTGTCACGAATTTTCAAGGAAGACTTGTATTCTCATTCTCCAACTAGCGTAGGTCCTCACTACTTCAAGGATAATGCCACTTTCTAGCATTAAATACTAATTAGTCTGAACGAAACATTGTACATTACCTTTCATTTCAGTACTAAAGATTGTATAGCCTATATGTGGCATTATTGTATTGATGTATCGGCTATGCCCAATTGTTGTACTCTTGTTCAGATTGTTATGAGATTACGCATCTGTTTTAAAAGGATGTTATATTATATATATATATATATATATATATAAATATATATATGCCATAAAATTAGAAGACTGTGTAAACTTCTTATACGAAGGGTCTATGTATATACTCGTTATGAATATATATTTTATGTACACGAGAGGTCTATGTAAACCTCATGATAGTGACACACCCGAAAATTTCTAAGACTTACACTAGAGCTTCATATGTGGAGCAATGTTGGTTTTTGACCTAAATAAATATGAATAACCTGTTTGAGAAGTATTGCAGCAATAGGATTAAAGAAAAGCGTTTACGTCCGGAAACTAGAGAAAGTTAACTAGTTAACGTCCCTATGTTTGGTGAAGGTTTATAACGGTCAAATGAAGTCTAAAACTTGTAAAATTAATTCATATAGGTAGACTGTAGTATAGAGAGTCTAAATGTCCGATAACGACACCCAAGGACCATGGGACGGTTACTTTGGAAGGACCCTAACATGGGAGGGCAGGATGCCAAAGCTACCTGCGCAGGTGCGGCTCCAGTGGGCTGGTGTGCGATTCGCAGTGCACACGGACCTCACTATTTCAGTTTTCATTTTCAAAATAAGAAGTGTGAGTTGTCACCTCGACGCGCTCCCACTTCCCAGATTTGTAAAAAGTCTTCTTTTGGGTGTTTTGACTTAACAAATAAACCCATTTAAGTGAGGGGTCTTTTGGATAATTTAATGGGTGACAATATAATTTCTTAGGGTCAGTTTTAGGTAAGTTTTATCATTCAAACCAAGTCGCTCAAACTTGCACTCAAAAATCTCTCTCTCCTGATTTCTCTCTGTTCCTCCAAAACTCCATTGAAGACCAATAGAGCTACAACAAGAAGATCAAGCATTCAAGTTTTCCACTTAATTTTGTGGCTTTCTCATCTATAAGGTATGGCTTCTTTAACTCTTGGGACTCCTCTCCCCAAGAGGTCCTTCAAAAGATGATTTCTAAATCCCCCAAAACAAGGGCTTTTCTCCTCACATGGGTCTTTTTTCTAAAATCAAATTGTGAGTCAATTGTGATGAATTAATGTTTTTTAAGTATGAATTGATGGTCAATTGATGAATTCCTATGAGTTTTCCCTTGAACCATGTGTTTTCCCCTAATCCCTAACTTCTTGGATTGATTAAGGTAAATTGTTGAGGGTGATAAACATGTCCCTTTTTTACTTTGATTTTAGTTATGTTAATATTTATTGAATTTCCATATTTTATGTGTTGAGTGTGAGTTGTTGGGTATGAAGTATGAAGTCCGAATAAGGGAAATGTGTAATGATCTAGATTCTCATTTGATATCAATTAGTATAGGTGAAACCTTCTTATATGACAGTGATGCTACAACTAATTGTATTGTTGTGATTTTTGTGACAAGGACCCCTCATCACTAACCCTAGATTCATAAATTTGATATGAAGTATGAAATTATGTTATGATATGATTATTATATGATTGAATTTAGTTTCTCATGATTATGATAATGTATCTAAACTTAAAGGATAGTTCTCAGTTGTGATTACCTATAAATTATTATGATAAGATGTCTACATACGGGTCCAAAAGAGACTAATGTGAACTTGTGTGATTTCATAAGATTATTAATAAAGGGAATAGTTTCTTAGCACCAAAAGGGCATGTAAATTAGATAGAGGTCTCACGTTAGTAAGTATGTCCTCCCTTATGGGTTAAGGCACGTTAGTAAGCCCGAATTCCCTAGTTATATGTTGTCTCATAAGATTGAAACCTCCACATTAGTAAGTCGAGGTTTCTAGAAACAATATCCTTGACCCTTAACTATGTGCCACATAGGAATATATGTTAGTGGATCCACTTAGATAAGTACGTATGAATGTTTACACCCTAGGAAAATGTTAACCCTCTCTTTTTGATGTGAATGCAGAACACTGGATCCCATGTAGCTCACATGGTCTCAAGTCGATTATCACACTTCTATCCCTAATGTAAATGTAAATGCATCAGTTAAGTATGTGATCTCTTATTAGGGTTATCTTGAATGCTACTACATAGAGCAATGGAGGATATGGGACTTCTCTTACTCATTATACATGTGGGATACTAAGGGATGATTCAAAGTAGTTTTGTTTTATGAGTATGATTAAAATCAACGAGAAAGCATTGATGTATAATCATGTATGAAAAATGAAACGCACATTAGTAAAGCTAATGAGTCCTTCTCTCCAGGGAAAGATGGGGTACTTAGGCACCAAGGAATATTATGTGTACCGGATGTGGATGGGTTAAGGGAATTGATCATGGAAGAGACTAATGGCTCCCGATATTCCATTCACACGGGTGCCAGATGTACCATGACTTAGGAGAAACATATTGGTGGAATGGTATGAAAAGGGACATAGCGATGACATTGTTGCTAAGTGTCGGAATTACAAACAAGTATAAGCGGAGCATCAAAGGTTGGGTGGATTAACTAAAAATATAGATATTCCTACGTAGAAAGGGGAGGATATTCGCATGGACTTTATAGTGGGGTTGCCTCTTTCTAGAATACAACATTACTAGATATGGGTTATTTTTTATAGGCTAACCAAGTCCGCACATTTCCTTCCTGTCCAAGTCGCATATTAGGCGGAAGATTATGCCATATTGTACATTAAAGAGATAGTTAATTTACATGGCGCCCCCTTGTCCGTCATTTTGGATAGAGGTAATCAATTTTCCTCATATTTTTGGAAAGCTTTCGAAAGTAGGATTCGTACAAAGGTGAAGATTAGTACCGCTTTTCATCCAAACACGAATTGTCAACCGGAATAGACTATTCAAACTCTTGCAGATATGTTGAGGGAATGTATCATCCTCTTAAACGGTAATTGGGATGACCACCTACCCTTGATAGAGTTCTCCTACAACAATAGCTACCACTAAACTATCTTTATAGAACTTTCAAGGCACCTTATGGGAGAAGGTGTAGATGTCCGGTTGGGTGGTATGAGGTAGGTTAGTTTGCTATACATGGTCCCGACATGGTCTATGGAGCCCATAAAAATGTTTGAGTTATATGAGATAGACTAAAAGCATCTAAAAGTCGACAAAAATCTTAGGCGGACAATAGAAAGAGGGACATTAAATTTGAAGTAGGAGATTGGGTCTATTTGAAAATTTCCCATGAAACGGGTGATGAGGTTTGGAAAGAAGAGGAAACTAAGTCCTCGTTATGAGGTCACTTATGAAATTTTGAAGCGAGTTGGGAGTGTTGCTTATGAGTTGAGGTTGCCAAATGAGTTTGCCATGATTCATCCGGTATTCCATGTTTTCGTGCTCTAGAAATGTATAGGGGACCCGGTTTCCATTCTTCCTCTTGAATGTTTAGGGGTAAAAAAGGATATTTCTTATTAAGAGATCCATTCTTAGATCATGGTCCACCAAGTTATGAAATTGAGTAATAAGGAGGTTACCTCCTTAAAAATTCTATGGAGGAATCACCTTGTTGAGGGTGCAACATGGGAGGACGAGGATGACATGAAGACCCGTTGTACTAATCTTTTTTGCCCTTACTCCTAGCCAAGATTAAGGTTAGTAATTACTTATATTAATGTTATAAATAATGTTAAACTCATTATGTTTTTCGAAATATGTGCATATTATAGTGGAAATTCATACCTAAGTTGAGTTCTTATCTTCCAATAAATTTTCTTTATTTTATGGCTTTCACTTGATTGTGTTGTGTGCTATAAGTGTTCATGGAACATTATAATGAGCATACTTGATGTTGTTTTTATATTAAATCGACATGGAAACTTTTAATGTTCATGTTGAGAACATATTGAATTATACTAGGTAGTACCTCCTTATGTGATATGAAAAATTGAGCTTTTGTTATGGTAGGTGTGGATTAACTTTGTTCTTGTTAATTCGATTTTTATGTCTTAAAAAGGATGGATATTTCCTCCTCTGAGTTGTGCTCATAATGGCATTGTTGGTTGGTTGTCTTCTAGTCTTGAGTGTTTTCTTCCTATAAAAATATTTAGAGTGTCATTCGGGGACGAATGTTCCTAAGAGGGGGTGTATTGAAAAACGCGGAAATGTGAAAGACTTATACTAGAGCCTTATATGTTGATTAAAAAATGGTTCAGACCTAAATAAGTATAAATAACTAGTTTGATAAGCATTTCAGAAATATGCTTAAAGAAAAGCATTAACATCCGGAAACTAGCGAAATTTAACTAGTTGACGTCCCTGTGTTTGGTGAAGGTTTAAGAGGATCAAATGAATTATAAAACTTTTAAAAAGATATAGGATAGATAGAGTTTAGTATAGATAGTATAAAAGTCCGATAACGACACCCCAAGGAGCACTGGAAGGGTCCTTGGAAAGGACCCTAACATGGGAGGGCAGGCTGCCATAGCAGCCTGCGTAAATCAGGATTTAGTGGACTGCTCCATGACATGAATCCCACACGGACCTAACTTGTGTTTTCATTTTCCAAATAAAAAGTGTGTGTTGGCCCACGACGCGCAGCCTGTTCACTGATTGGTAAAAAGTCCTATTTTTGGTGTTTTGACTTCACAAATAAACCAATTTATGTGAGGGGCATTTTAATTAATTTAATGGATGACTATATAGTGTCTTTTCATCAGTTTTAATTCAGTTTTACCACTCATATGAAGTCCCTCAAAGATGAACTCAAAAATCTGTCTCTTCAAAATTCCCTCTCTTCCTCCAAAACTCCAGTAAAGACCAATAGGACAACGATCAAACCTTCAAGTTTTTTCAACTCAATTTCGTGTCTTTCTCATCTATATGGTATGATTTATTTTACTCTTGGGGTTCCTTTCCCCAAGAAAACCTTCAAATGATTATTTCTAAATCCCCCAAAACAAGGATTTTTCTCCACACATGGGTCATCTATCTAAAATGAAATTGTGAGTTAATTGCGATGAACTATGATGAAATAATGTTGTTTATGTATGAATTGAAGGTTAATTGATGAATTTCTATGAGTTTTCCCTTGAACAATGTCTTTTCCCCAACTCCCTAATTTCTTGGGTTGATTAAGGTGAATCATTAAGGGTGATGAACATGTCCCTTGTTTACTTTGATTTTACTATGTTAATATTTCATGAATTGCTTGATTTCATGAGTTTGTTGTGAGTTATTGGGCATGAAGTATGAAGTCCCACGACAGGCAATGAGGTATGGTGTTGATTCTCCAGTGATCTAAATTATGCAAGGTAAAATCTACCTATGTGATAATGATGTTATAGATAATTGTGTTGTTGTAATTTTGGTGACAAGGATCCCTCATCCCTAACCTTAGATTCATAAATTATCTATGGAGTATGTAATTATGTTGTGACATGATTATTATATGATTGACAGTGGTTTATTACGACTATGATAATGTATCTAAAGTTAAATGGTAGTTCTCACTTGTGATCACCTATGAGCTATCATGATAGGATGTTTACATAAGGGTCTAGAAGAGACTAATGTGAACTTGTGTAATGTGATAAGATTATTACTAAAGGGAATAATTTCATTGCACTGGAAGGACACGTAAATGAGATGGAGGTCTCACGTTAGTAAGTATGGACTCTCACATGGATTTCCTTACATTAATAAGTCCAAATTCCCTAAATATGTGTTGTCTCATAAGGTGGAACCGCCACGTTGTAAGTAATGTTTTCTAGCAACAATCTCCTTGAACCTTAACTATGTGGCCACATAGGATTCTAGCTTACTTGATCAACCTATATAGCTACCTAAGAATTGTTAGATCACAGGCAAGTGTTAACCCTCTTTTTTAGGTGTGGGAGTTTAACACCGTATTCCATGTAGATCACATGGTCTAATGTCGATTATCACACTTCTTTCCCTAATGTAAATGCAAATGAATAAGCTAAGTATGTGAACTATTATTAGGGTTGTCTTGAATGCTACTACATAGACTCATTGCACATATCGGAACCCAAGGGATGATTCTAAGTGGCGCTCTATAGTTATCATTAAAAAGATATGAGTAAGAATTGATGTTTAAGAATGTTATGAGAATATTTTTTAAGTATGAAGTGGGTTTCTTAATGTGATACTTATCCTTGGATGAGATTATGAGGTTCTATCTTTTGCTTTGCACAAGTATTGCTTGGGTGATTTACATGTTGGGTTGCTATTGTGTTGAATTGACTTATTTTGCTTCTTGTATATTCATGTTGAGTTAAATTTATAGAAATAATTGTTTTGACTAAATTGTCCTTTTCTCATGCATTGATGATTTTTTGCATAGGAGCCAGAGTTAGTACATGTGGTTTGTACTAACACATATTTTTTTCCCTTTTCCCCAAACATTTTTGGTTTGGGATATTGAGTAGATTCGTGGACATTGAAGAAAAAAAGAGTGGGCACTTTCATAACTTAATTGGTGAGTCCTATGAGTTTCGAGGATAGAGCAACTCATCAAGCCTTATTAGTTTTGTCTATGTTTTGAGAGAATTAATTCATTCTCATGTTGAGACTTTCCTTGTAGACTATATGGAATATTGTAATAGACTATGGGGTATGCCCTAACTATTATGATTCACTTTCTATGCAGAGGTGTACGTAAATCTCCTTGATATATAAGAAAAAGTTTTAGTTTTCCTTTATTTTCTTACCTATAATGTGATATGACGAATGCTAAGGGATTATGCCTAAGGGGTAATTTGGGTCGTAACAGATAGAAGAAATGTTTTAAATTTTCTGCATTTTTAACCTATGAATGAATTGATGTGAAATAAAATGCTAGTTTTAGACATCTATGAGGATGTTAAGGGTGCTCCTTAGATGTACAAACTTCGTTTCAGAGCATAAGGTTGAATATCTTTATATACTATGTCTCACTCACCATATCTATGTAGATATTAACTCATAATTGTGAAGTGCGCCACTTATGAATAGGAAACTAGATGAATCTTAGGAATCTCTCATTTTATTGGGAATCCAATGTCGTGCCTGTGGATTCTTGACTCTATGTGTCCTTAGTATATTATCATTTTATTGTGATTAGAAGCAATGAATACTCGAAGAACAGACGCTCTAAGACTGTAACACCTTAAAAAGCCAAGACGTGTTATAAACCCTAACGTAGGTGATAAGGTCTAAGTACTGTTTTTATAACCATCCTATTGAATATAGGTCATTTAGGAAGTTTAAGAACAGAAACGTCCAAGAACGTCCATAACATTTCGGTAGTTGGTTGAAAGGGGTATTAGGGTGCCTTAACCTATTTGACTAACTTTTAGAAGTCGGAAATGTACACAAATATTTGTAAGGGTTGCTAATAGGTGTTTGAGTTTTTTCATTTTTGAAACATCCAGGTACGACTCGCCAAGGATAAACTAAGGTCCATTAAGAAGGACCCTGCAAGTTGAGGCAACATTGTTTGTGCAATGTGGATCGACGGGGAAACATATGGTCCGTGTGTAGACTGACATTGCGTCGATGTCACTGTCGTCCCACACATAGAAAACTGGAGGAAGCCCCTCACCTGCATAGTCTCTGACCGAGACGACGGAGTGTAGGACGGAGGGAGGGGGGTTGTCCGTCGACTCACAAACGGCTCGTCGTTCGGGGTCTCGTCTGTGAGGGTAAAATTTCTTGCACAATTTAAGTTAGTATCATTTAATTAGTTAGGGGGTTAGGTGATTATGTAGGGGTTCAAGGGAGTCTAATTATTTTTATTAAGTCCCATTATAAATACCCACAACCCTCATTAGTCTAAACACAACTCTCTTCCTTCTCTCTTTTTTCTCTCTCTACATGAAATCAACATTGAAGACTAGCAAGGAGAAGGGTTTGGGGGCTTGAAAGGGACAAATTCAGCATCAAATTGTTGTCAAACTTTAAGGTATGGGATCCAATTCACCTTTCTGACTCTTTCCTCAATGGGTTCCTTCAAAATAGATTTCAAAAATTGAGTTTTCTCAGGGGTTTCATTCAATTAGGAAATTTAAGTTAGTAATTGAGTTGTTACTGATTTCTTTAGGTTATATTGAGTATATTAACATGTATTTCAACTTGATTTTTGGAATTGTTATTCGTTTGGTATAAATTGAAGAATATGATTTCCCAACCCTAACCCTAGCTTGTGATATTTATCTATATTGTATTGTGATCATTTGATTGATTTGGTTGTTGATTCAATTACTATTCTATGATGTTAATATGATGAAATTAATATGAATTATAGGCCTGTCATGCTGTTCTTTATATATTGTGTTATGAAATTGTATTGTAAAATTAGCCTATGCATCTTATCTTAAGTCATGATCTAGTGTTGAATTGCGTTATAGAGATGCAATTGGCCTTGTTATCTTATTGGTCATCATTCTGTGATGATGTTACTCCCCATATTTTGTTGATTTATGGGTTGATGGTAAGAACTTTATGATAGACTTTGAGGAAGACTTGGTAATACTTACAATATCTATCTTTACATCCAATTGTGGTTAATCGTTGTTAAATTATGATGTTACAGTGGAGTATGCCTTATACAAGGATTATAGGGTGGTGTGATGTTAAATTGAAATGTCTTTACTATGTGCTGAGATTGATTAAGGTGTATGTGATATAAGGATGGTGAAAACTATCAATGTGCCTTGATATGCTATAAAATGCTAATTTATTAATCTCGCTTATATGAATGGTGATGAAAGGACTTATACTCCTACAATTCTCATTGAGCTATTGATGATGATGATCATACAAGCGGTAGACCCTACGACCTAAAGTAAATTGTGAATGATAATTAAAGGATTAAAGACATTTAAAAAAGGGACTCTAGCTTAGTACTAAGTAAACTAGATTGAGAAGTGTCCCTTCCAACATAGGGAAGGTAGGAACACTACATTACTCTTTAGATTGGAGACTATAACGCATGGTTCATAAAGAGGGTCACACCTATATCTCCTAGTTCTTGAACTATGTTGCCCCCACAGGAATACTAGCTAGTGGATCCACGTAGTTTCTATGTTTCATGTTTTGGTACAACCTTGGCAAGTAGTCTGCCTTTTTTCGGTGTAGGGTATTATGACACCGGATTCCACACTAGCTCAAGCGGTCTATGTCAGTTAGGGCAAGATGTTCCCAAAAGGTAAAACGAATTAAAGGATTGGAACTCTAAGTTAGATAACCTAAGATGTCTATCTTAGTCTTGGTAGGGGTATGAGACTGTACCTAAATATTGCACTGGTTATCCTTAAGGGGAGTCTTAGGAAAAGGTTCTTATATATGTTTATGTTATGATAATATTTGATGACTAGGTACATTGTTGATACCATATGTTTATTAGTTCACTTATGCGTATGCCTTGGGTTATAATGTTAACATATGATAAAATGTAAACGTAAATGTTACGTTAGGTAAGGTTGGACATTTTTCATGGTTTCATGTGAGGATACTTGATTGAGTAAGGTTATGAAGCTTTGCTTGGTCATTGCACTTGTTGTCTTGATAAGGACTCATGAGTCGCTGTCTTGCTTATTATGATATGATAAACTGTTATTCATTCTTTTGCTGTTAATCCTTGGTGTTAGGGTTGTAGTATATCATGGTTTTCAAAAATATTGGGATAGATATTACTTGTTGAGTTAGTAAGTATGTTTGGTTGATTGATAAGACGTGCTTGGCTTTGCACTAGGTCCCTAAAGGGGTAAAATGGCATGTTTTGACCAAAATTCCCCTTTTAGCATGTTTTGCTTGTGTATGTGCATAAGATCTCATACTTAGTACATTTGGAGTAGTAACCCCATTTTCTTCTCCTTTTCCCAAATATTTTAGGTTTCGGTCGTCGAAGAGTTTGGAAGGCGACATTCTTGATGTCTTGGATTCTATCTTTCATCCAAGTAGGGTAGGTCATCAACTTTTTAGGGTAATTCCATCATATAGTTTATGGGCTTGTTACGAGTTCGAAGACTCTTTCAGTTCATTCCTTTTAATTTAAATACTATACATTTGTATGACCTATATGAGGTCTTATTGGGTTGAAGTAAGGGTTATGTGGATATTGTGATAATCATTTCTATGGTATGAGATGAGACAATAGTTGAGACCATTTCTATATTATATATATATATATATATGTATGTATGTATATATATATATACGTATGTATGTAAGTATGTATAACAAAAGTAGAAGGCTATGTAACCTTTCTATATGAAGGGTCTATGTATACTCGATATGGATATATATTATGTGTATGTAGATGTCTATGTAAACCTCCAAGTAGTTATAATGAAAGTTATAAATTTTCTGCATTTTCAACCTATGAATGTAATGATATGAAACTAAGTTGCTAGTCTTAGTCCTTGAAAAGGACGACGACGCCGGTTACGCCAAGGGGGTAAACCCGGATGTGACAATGACTTGATGAAGAGATTGCCAATGTTGGGGTTCCTCCCTGCGGAAATCAAGTCCCTCCTCTTGAAGAAGTTTCTAATGGTGATCATTCTCCGGTCATTCCTCCTCCTTTAACGGATTGGGACATAAAGGAAGCCTTTCTCCAAATGTCCCAAGACATTACTACAAAAGCACAAGCCATCACAACTCAATTACAAGCAATGACGACCCATGATAATTGGGGATAGTACCCTAAGCATACCAATATGTTAGCACTATGTCTTCCCGTTTGAAGGATTTCACTATGATAATCCCCTTACTTTCTATGGATCCAAAGTAGAGGGAGACCCTCAAGAGTTCATTGATGAAACCTATAAGTTTATCTGTGCTACAGGGTTAAAAATTTGTCCCAAAATAGGTACGTCCAATGTAGAGACAACAGGTCTTTAAGGGGTGGACCAGTGACATTGGGTATTTTCAAGAAGGCTTTACTTGATAGGTTCTTTCCTTGGGAGAAGAGGGAAGCCAAAGTGGAAGAATTCATAAACCTTCTTCAATGAGGTATGAATGTAAATGACTACTCTTTGAAATTTACTAAATTATCTAAGTATGCTCCTTAATTGGTTTTCGACCCTAGGGATGAAATTAGTCTTTTTGTGACGGGAGTGTCGCATGACTAAATAGAAGAATGTCTTTCGGATATGTTACATGATAAAATGAACATTTCTCATCTCATGGTTCGTTCTCAAAAATTTAAAGAGCCATGGTTAAGAGGAAGAGTAGGGATGACAATAAGGCAACCTCTTATGATGATCGTTCTTAAGAGGGTAGGACTTATATCCAAAATAAGGCTAGGTTCAAGAAGAGGTTCGCTAATCTATTTCCTTCAAAGTTCCCTAAGTTTTTTGATGTCTAACCCTAAGTCTCAAAAGGGAAGGGTTACTAGTTCACCAACCATAAGCAAACTTGTGGGAAGTTGGCAAGAAGCATTATGGTGATTCACTTTTTGGGAAAGAAAATTGCTTTGGTTGTGGAAAGAGTGTCCACAAGGTTAGGTATAACCCTAATTTGAAGGTAAATGAAAAGGTTAGTGGTCAAGCTCAAACAAGTAGTTCTAATGTTGATGCTCCAAAGAAGAATCAATTTTACTCTCTCCAGTCTAGAGGTGAGCAAGAGACTTCTCCTGATTTGGTAACTGGTTAATTGAAAGTATTTTCTTTTGATGTATATGGATTACATGATCCCGCTGCTACCTTTTCATTTGTCACAACTTTAGTATCTAAAAAGTTTGACATTTTGACCAATATCTTAAAGGAACCTTTCTAGGTGTCTACCCCGGTAGATTATTTGGTTGTTACAAAAAGAGTGTATACAAATTGTCCTACAATGTTACCCAATAGAGTTACTCTTTTTTAACTACTAGAACTTGATATGTTTGATTTTGATGTCATTAGGTGTATTGATTGGCTGCATGCTTGCTTTGCTTCCATAGATTTAAGAACAAGGGTGGTGAAGTTTAACTTTCCAAATGAGGCTATTAGTAGAATAGGGGAAATTCTATTCTAGAGGTCGTATCATTTCTTGTTTGAATGCTTGTAAGATGATCTCTATGGGCTGTTATACCATATTGTAAGAGTCAAGGATTTAGCCTCATAAATTCCTCCTATTAAGTCGGTCCCTGTAGTGAGGTAATTTTCAGAGGTCTTTCCTAATAATCTTCCCGATATTCCTCCCGAATAGGAAATTGATTTTCGTATCAACTTATTACTTGATATAAATCCCATTTCAATTCCTCCTTAGCGGATGTCTCCGGCTCAATTGAAAGAATTGAATGCTCGACTAAAATTTTGTATATAAAGGATTTATTCGGCCTAGTATTTCTCAAGAGGGTGCTCCGGTATTGTTCATGAAAAAAAAGGATGGGTCCCTTAGAACCTGTATCTATTACCATCACTCAACAAAGTCACAATCAAGTACAAGTATCCTCTCCTTCGGATTGATTGATTATTTGATGAACTCCAATGTATGAGTTACTTTTCCAAGATTGACTTGAGGTCAGGATATCAAAAACTAAGGGTGAGAGGTGAAGATATTCCCAAGATGGCATTTCTGAAAAGATATGTTCACTCTGAGTTCTTAGTAATGCCCTTTGGTCTCACTAATTCTCAGGCGGTGTTTATGGACCTAATGAATAGAGTGTTTCGAAATTACCTAGATTCATTTGTCATTGTCTTCATTGATGACATATGGGTATATTTTAAAAATGAAGGTAAGGACATGGACCATTTCAGAGTGGTTTTTTGAGTTCTTAAGGAACACAATTTTTTTGCCAAGTGTAGAAAATGTGAGTATTTTTTTTAGGTCGGTCGAGTTTCTGGTCTTATCATCGCTAGTGAAAGGTTAGAGGTTGATCAAATCGAATTGGTGAAAAATTGGACTAAACCTTTGTCTCCTACAGCTATTAGGAGTTTCTTAGGTCTAGCCCGTTATTATACAAGGTTCTTCTACGGGTTGGCATTTCTTGATTTTCCTTGGACAACCTTGAGCCAAAAAATGTGAAAATTGAGTTGGCAGAGGCATGTGAAATAAGCTTCCAAATGTTAAGGATAGGCTTACTTTCTATCCGGTATTGACCCTACCGGAGGACTGTATGGGTTTTGTGGTATAATTTGATGCATCCCAAGTCGGGATGGGATGTGTTCTTAAAGAAACATGGAAAATTTATAGCCTATGCTTCTAGGAAACTCAAATTCCATGAGAAGAATTATTCGACTCATGACCTTGAGTTAGCGTCCATGGTATTTACCTTGAGAATATGGAGGTATTATCTCTATATGTTTCATGTTGATGTGTATACAGACCAAAAAATCATCAATACGTATTCACTCAAAAGGAGTTAAATCTCCGGCATAGGAGATGGTTAGAGTTGTTGAAAGACAATGACATGAGTGTCCACGATCACCCCAGCAAGGTTAATGTTGCAGCGGACACTCTAAGTCATTTTTCAATGTGAAGTGTGTCCCATGTACAAGAAGCCAAGAAAAACCTAGTA
Source organism: Solanum pennellii (assembly GCF_001406875.1). Taxonomy (NCBI): domain Eukaryota; kingdom Viridiplantae; phylum Streptophyta; class Magnoliopsida; order Solanales; family Solanaceae; genus Solanum; species Solanum pennellii. Next base: position 56,043,799 of record NC_028647.1, on the reverse strand, counting down.
CGGGATGTTCATAGGTTGGCTCGTCTAGGGGTTAGAATTGAAGATTCTCCAAATGATGGCATTGTGGTACATCATAACTCTGAGTCGTCTTTGGTGGTTGAGGTGAAGTTTAAGCAGCGCATTGATCCAATACTGATGATGTTTAAAGAATCGATGCATGGAATGATTAATAAGTCATTCTCCCAAGGGGGAGATGGTGTTCTTAGGTACCAAGGGAGATTGTGTGTGCCCAATGTGGATGATTTAAGGAATATGATTCTTGCGGAGGCTCATGGAGCCCGTTAATCTATTCAGACGGATTCTAAAAAGATGTACCATGACCTTAGAGAGATGTTTTAGTGGGGTGACCTAAAAAGGCACATTGCGGAGTTTGTTGCAAAGTGTCTCAATTGCAACCAAGTAAAAGCTGAGCACCAAAAGGCGAGTGGTTTACTACAAGAAATCCAAATTTCTACTTGGAAGTGGGAAAATGTTAACATGAATTTCGTAGTTGGGTTGCGTCGGACTAGAAATCAATATGACTCTATATGGTTGGTAGTGGATATAATGACCAAAACCGCTCACTTTATTCCCTTTAAGTCTACTTATTCGGCAAAAGATTATTCAAGGATCAATATTGACAAGATAGTGAGTCTTCATGGGGTTTTTTGTCCTCCATATCTGATAGAAGTGATCAATTTTCCTCTAGGTTTTGGAGATAATTCTAAGAGGTTTGGGTACTCAAGTGAAGTTAAACACCGCTTTACATCCTCAAATGGATGGCCAATCAAAAAGTACCATTCAAACTCTTAAAGATATGCTTTGAGATTATATCATTGACGTTAAAGGAAATTGGGATGAACATTTGCCTTTTGTTGAGTTCCCGTATTATAATAGTTTTTGTCATCCATATATATGGCTCCTTATAAATCCTTGTATGGTAGGAGGTGTAGGTCACCTATTGGGTGGTTTGTGGTTAGCGAGTCTTCGCTTCTTTGTCCCAATTTGATCATAACACCTTACTGAAAGTTCATATCATAAGAAACTAGTTGCGAAAAACCTATTGTCTGCAAAAGTGTTATGACAATGATAGGAGAATAGAGTTAGTTGAAGAAGGTGCATCTAAAAATTTCGCCCATGAAAGGGGTGGTGAAATTTTGCAAGAAAGGGAACTTGATTCGTCGTTATGTGGGTCCCTACAAAATTTTGCAAAAGATTGGTAAGTTTCTCTACTGGGGAGCACCCCCTAGAAGTAACATGGTTTATTTGAACTCTTGGAGCACTTATACAAGCCCACAGTCATCATTAATCACATTGTTATAGTTAAATTTAGTGGAAAATTTAAAACTTTTCTCAGCACATCATATGCTAGAACATCATTTACATTAAATATAGAAATATCATAATACATATTGACTCTAAGTCTCTTTTTCCATCTTAAACTACACATCACTAAAGTATAATAGGGACACGATCCTTATCAACAAATAATAGTAACTAAACTATTACAACACTTCAAATAGGAATTTTGACATACGCAATCATTGAATCATAAGGACTCCTTTCCTTGAGCTTGGGAAACATCTATCAAGTTCTTCACCATATAAACATCCTTTAAGAATCCATGACCTACACTTTGTTTAAAAAGATAGAGAAGAATGGTATTAGTACAAGAATGCACTAAGTATGGAATCCATGCAAAAAGATGCATTTAAAAAGGGACATTTTGTTATGATCCATGCATCATACCTTTTAAAAGAACCTTCTTAAAATTTTACAATAATAAGCACAACATAGCTCAGATACTTCACATATGCATAGACACTATTCAGAAAATCACATAAAACGACATTATTCATTTAAGGCACATTTAGTATTTCATGAATAGACCTATTCCACCATCCACACTCAAGCATCACCTTAAGGTCACCAAGGTAAATATTCACATAACCTTCATTTACTCAAACATAGGCATTCATAGGAAAATTGCATATCCTAAGACACCTACTTTCTATATGAACCAACATGTTCCATGAACCGCATATAAGACTCACTTCAAGAGCACATGCAATTCAACACTACCAATAACATCATAATAGGCAATAGTCAAGAAAACATACTTGGACTTCATATCATATATACATGACAAAACACCTAATCATTGTACCCATCTATGCCTATTAGTGCAATGTACATGTGAAGTCCCATAACCTCACACATACTGAGTAAACCAACAAGGAGACTACATGCCATAAAATTCCCTCATACAACAACAAGACAAGCATGCAAAACCTCTTTTATGTTAAGCAAGACCTCATCATATAGTCAATAACACTCATACTATGCATATAAGGTAAGATCACATCATATAGACTCATACCATGCACAACATCACAACGAGTAGACAACACTACAATATCATACATATGGAACATAATCATAATTATATACATTAAAACACCGTCCTAGATGTCCCTTCAAGAGCTACTTGTGCAATGCATAGGTGAAGTCCCATAGCCACCTACACTAATCAACTTCCCTTAGGTTATCCTAGTTAGGTTCCTTATATTACTTCCATTTTCCATTTTGCTTTATAGAAATTATAGTCTTAACAAACACTAAGACCGTGAGTGCTAAAAATGGAATTCGGTGTTGTAGAATCTAACACTAATAAGAAGTGCCATACTTAGGCATTGTAAAACATTAACATATTGCTAACATCATAGGTAGTATCAATTTTTATATCTTATTGGTAAAGTATAGTTTATGGAATTTGGACGTTTATATAGAAACCCTCGTTATACGTATTAAGACATTGTAGTAATCGACTTCATGAGGATAATGGTGAACCCTACCTTCCCACATTGGGAAGGTGCCACCCCTCATCTTCAAGTTCAGTCGGAGCTAACCTAATTTCCCTATATGAAAAGCATTTATTACATTACATTATAAAACATAGGCTTAGGATATTTAACTCCTAGTATGTTTATCTCATAGGCTATATATGAGTGTTCATAAACATATGTCATGTAAGAAACCCATTCACATGTACATAGCATATTCAAGCACCATCTAGTTTAGGGTACTCTTGGGAACATCTTCCAATTGCCCCTCTTTTAACTATTTCATAATACATGTGCGTGTATACATATATATGAGCAAACCTTTCACATAAAAACATTAAGGTCACACATGTTCATACATCAATGCATAAGTGTATACGTGTAACTATATGAGCAATCCTTTCGTATAAGCACATTAAGGAACTAGGCATATCCATAACATAACCATGCATTCATATTAATATACATAGAAAACTAAACCTAGCAACTATCCTATCAAGGGACACACGTGCATGCATAGACAATGTCTCATACTCTTGACCATACTAGTACAATTATCAAGTCATCAAAGTTAAGGGATACACAATCTTACTTTATGAACATATTCTTTACCAGTATAGTAGTAGACACAAGTGCATATGAGAACTATCCTTTCATTAGACACCGTGGACCTATACTCCTTTGTAAGCATGCATAATTTGTGAGTGTATATGTACATTGTTCAACATGATCACCTAATGTCTATCAACAACACATTGAGGCATCCACCCTTTAAGGACCACAATACCCAACCAAGCATATATCACACAACATAATCTAGCATAGGGGACAACATAACTTCATATTTCACTTAAGACTCCTAACCCTAGGTATTAACACATTCATATAGGGGTACATAATCAAGGGATAATCAACCATCATAATTCATCAATGGTATAACCTAACCTATCCCTAACATAGTCATTCAAATGCTTGTAACATTAGCAATACTACTTAGATCATAACTATAATAGGAAACAAGGCATAAGCTCCATAGTGGGTGATCATCATAACCACGCACTCATTTAACATAAAATTGACTTCAAGGCCATGATCAACAGATATAGAATGATAATAAAGTAAACAGTGCCACCATAAGTGGACCATACCACACAATTCCATACAAGGCTTCATCAACCAACAATTCTATACAAAAGTAGAGGGAATAGGGCCAACATTCATTTCCTCCAAGCATTAAACATCATGAATTCCAATAATTCAATAACAATACATGTATAAAAAATTAGCTAAAGGCACCATTACATAAACAAAATCATAGTTTAAACATCATAGTTTCAAGATCACATTTAGTACACTACATTATCTAGTTTATGGAAAGTAGATGAATCTAGATCAATTTACCCAATCCCTATACATTGACAAACATTGATAACTCATTCACAATTCATATTCAATTAAGATACTTAACAGTAGTAATAGGAAATTCAATATAATTGATGCATAATGCAACCAACATAGAATAAAGATCACAAGACACACATTATAGGCCAATTTGAAAAGTTAGGAGGATCTTGGGTTCATTATACAATTGGATTGAAATTCATCTTAAAAACAGTATATAATAATCAATTTATCATTAACATTCTTTGATATAAACTTGAGAAAGAACCCATGGCTAGATTGGAAATTGGGAATTTTTTTATTTGAATCATATTTTGTAAATCCTTGATTGACTTCTTAGATGAATGTATAACTAAGGATGAAGTATAACCATACCTTTATACATGAAAATACCACAATAATTTGAAGAAGAAACCATGAAAATCCAGCCCCTCGCTCGAACATGACTTTTCCCTCCAATTGAGGTTTGAGAGGATTTGGAAGAGAAGAGTGATTTGGGATTTTTATTTTTTTAATGTGTGTTGGGGTTTTGGCTTGGTAAAGGGGGGATAATAATTCATAAAAAGATGATAACCGTCTCCCAAAGTTACCAAAACACGCGTATACTTATTGGGACTTTTAGATATGTAAAAATTTTACTTTAAAATGAGGCAAACGGATCAGGGAAGTGGGTTCAGGTCTCGTAGGCAGCCTCTGATTCTTGCCCCAAATAATTTTTGAGGTAGTAGGTTGTGTGTTTCGTGCGCGTCACACAGAGACATTCGGTGCCAGGCGCGCGACCCGTGTCTGGACCCAATTCTTGGTGCTGCACGCTATCTTAGGCAGCCTCCTTGTCCAACATTTTGGTCCTCCTTGGGGAGCCCTAGGGTAGTCCTCGGGGAGTCGTACCCTAATGTTTTGAACCTTAGCATGTTTATTAAGATGTAGGGTAACCACTACTCTTTTTTTACCTCAAACAACACATAAAATCAAGGCAATCGTATAAGAACAACTAGCACGTCTAAAGACCAAATTTGAAACGTCTTGGACGTTTGATATCCAAATGACTTCAAATCAAGTATACATACTATAAAACACTTAATGAACATATTTGAAATCTTCTTATACATATATGAGTCTCTAATAACCTTAATTCATTTACGGGGTCTTACAATATCGCCACTTGGGAACATTCAACCTCGAATGACACTTGGATTATTTTAAACACGTAAAGGACTTCAATGACCCATAGAGTAGCTAACAACAGTTTAAATATTATCATATAGAAGTCAATGCACCAAACATACAAGAAGCACAATCTTCGAGCCATTTAGTACTCAATACAACACAATTAAGCAAAAAACTTTACTCACTCACTTTCAAAATGCATCAAACACATAGGCTCTTATAATGTTCATAAGAGAACATGCTTATCTTAATCATAACGTGGTCCTTACATTTCACTTCATTAGGAGCTCATTATGCATCAACCTTTAAGTCACCCAAAGGTTAGTCCAACATTATTCAAGAAGCACACAAGCAACTCATACTTAAATGCATATATACTCGAGTCAAGTAAACCAACTATGGAATCTTATTAGTCAGGCATAATGCCATTGGTTCCATACTCAACCATACAATGCTTAGTTATGTTTTTGAGGGGAATGTCCTCCCTTAACACATTTACATGTCTCATTAGTTCATGCACAATCAATGTACAAGGGTCATGTAATTTTTAAATAAGAAATTATCAAATTTTAACAAAAGAATACTCATATTTCCATCCTCGTTAATACAAAAAGGTAATTTACACCACAAACATAACAACAATAGGAAGTCGTTTCACAAAGTTTTAATTTCTAGCATATTACTAGCTTTTATTAACATACATTATTTTGGGAAAATCTCACAATTTGTAGGCACATACAAGGATACTAGCTAAACATGCCTTCACTTTTCAAGAGTGAGACATCGATCATGATTTCCAAACAATAAAAGTTACCATTTTCAACAGACTCAACATTTTTTATTTTAAATATACTCAATTTTTCATTATAAGGTTAAACCTTACACATCAAAATTTACTAAAACCATCTTTTTTACCTTATCTCATAAAGATAAATGCACAACTAGCATATCAAGATGCACAATCAACATGATAAAACATTGAATTTTAAAAAAATTCTTTTTCATGCACTTTAGAATCATAAAAATATCCTTAAGATAGTATCAATCAATACATACAAAATTATAAAGGTCATGAAATTCATACTTTACGCAAGACTCCTATCATGTACAAGCTTACTAAGGATTCATTAGTTTCAAGTTCATGTAAGGATAGAAGGACAAGATAAAAATATCTACAATCTTACTACTCATTTCACCATCCCACACATAGGCTAAACCCAATCAAAGTCAACTTAACCCATCCTCAAGAGGATCTTAGCTTATCAACATTCATCATTATCATCACTGAAATATGATTACTAATCTAAAAGGAATTATGGTAACTTAAATGGGGACATCAAGGGCATATCAAATTCTATTATCTAGGCACTCTATCCCTCACATGGGTATGCCTATTCACATCATGCCCTTAAAATCTAAGGTCAAGGAAAATCAAAACCAACCTTTCATACTCCTCACACAAGAAAGGTTAACATCATAGAGGTTTTCACTCCTTATATCACATCAAGGAGTCTAATAACTCAATTCCCTCTAGGACAAACACCCAAAGTAAATAAAAAACACACAAGTTAGGTCGCACTACCAAACCACATAAGGTATCAATTATACCATAGACACAAAGGGTCAAAAAAAACCTTTAGGGAAACAATAGAGAAGACTTAGCCATAAGCCCTCTTTCCTTTCTTTGAATACTAAAGTAAGGTAACATCTAGGTCATTCAAACACACATAATAACCCTATAAATACAAGCGCCTTACCCACAATTCTAGGATCAATCCTATACAAAAGACTCCAATCCAATAAAGGCAAGTATGAAGAATAACATGTATACAAAGGGAAAATTTTTAACAATTACACATATATAAGGAAACATTGAACTATTAATTATGTATATGTAGGCAACATGCATTTTTAGGCATATACCACACTTCATAAAGCATTTCAAGTCTAACCCATACCATAGGACTATCATAATACAAAAATATCTAGCTACAAACCATTCCAAAAAGATACTCATTTTATCCATAAAAACTTCTAACATGCTTTATTAATATGATGCAATACATTTCTCAACATAACATGCAATTTTTAATGCAGTATAACTTTTGGAAGCTAATGTAAACGGTCGCTTTTGTTTAAAATTATGTGAGTTCTTCTCTAAGTGTTAAATGATGGTTCTCATGTTGATTTGCTTCTAAATTCATAAATGTTTTACTTAATCTGGCATGAAATATTATTTTACTAAAATGTCCCTTTTCGCATGTTTTTGCGTATGCCATACTTAGTAAATTATTTGTACTAACACTATACTTTTCTATACTATAAGTATAGGTTGGAAGCAGTTTGAAAGTTGTAGTCTAGAAGTTGAAGCTTAGGAAAGTTGAAGCTTAGGAAAGTTCCTCTCAACACAAAGTATGTCCTCACATCTTCGAGGGCATAGTCCATTTCTTAATTTCTTAGCTAAAGAATTATTATGTATCTCTTTCAATGTAAAGGGGTCGTATCCCTAAGTTAATTATTTGTCGTGTCTTAAGTTTGGCTTGTGACGATGAGATTTTCTTAGTATTTATAAAAGATTTCTTTTTATATCAAATGTCTTGAAAAGTATTAATTTGCACTACTTTTCATGTATTATGTAATGAATGCTAGTAAAAGGGATTGTATAAGACCACAAAGGGTAAACTACACCCGGTCAAGAAACGAGGGTTCCTCTAACTTCTAGGGGGTACTTTTGGGTCGTAACAGACTTGGTATCAAAGCATAAGGCTTTGGGAAATATTTTAAGGTCTAAAAGTCTCACAAATCACGTCTAGTAGTATCGTGGTCATTGGTGTGAGTCGCGATATATCCATGGACAAGAGTCTATAGGACGATAGAATATCACTTTCTTCATTACTCTTGAATAGTGCCATAGAACTTGACTACATAAGGCCTCTCTCTCTTATTTTCCCTTTTGTGGTGGTCTTCTAGGTGTTATTGCATGGAAGGAGATATGTTCAAATTTTGATGGAGAGAAAAGGTGAGTTTTGATGTTATGATGGTGTTGTGGCTAAAAGAGTAGATGTGAAGATAATTGTTGAAAATTATGAAATGATGCCATTTATGGCTAAATGTGATTTATGAGGTTGGGAGTGTTGTTATGAGAAACATTTTGGTGATTTAGTTCTAATCATGGTAAGAGTTATAAGTATTAAATAAAGTGCTTTTGAGAATAAATGAGTAATCTTAAGATTATGTTCAATGATGGTAGATATGCATTAAGGTGTGAATTTGTGGAATGTTGTAAGAATGTGGAGATTTTGTAGGTCTAGAGGGCAACCCTCTTGTGTGGTAAATGTTTGAATACTCATTCTTGTGTTTTGGTGGATGTTGTGGTGTAGGCTTTAATTAAGGAGAAAGTGTGGTATGAATATTTAGTGAGGAAGTTTTGTTCCATGGAATAGAGTTAAGTGATGCCGAAGACTTGAATAAAGTGATGTTTGAGAGAGTTTTTTTAGTCTTGAAACCTAAATGGGAAGTGTTATGCTTAATTTGTAATGTTGATGTTTAATCTTTATGTGCTTGAGTTGAGGGTAGTGTTAGTTCTTATCTAGTGAGAGGGTTAATGGTGCTTTGAAGTATGAGGCCTTGAAGATGGCTTTTTCCCTAAGTTGGGGAGAATGGATGTAAAGTAAAATGACATGTAATGTACTTAGTCCAAGAGAATTCTCAAGGATCACTAAGTGGGAGTGGTAGTATGGGATGCTACTCTCACATTGCACTTAGTGAAACTTACCTAGTCTCTTTGGAGTAAGTTAGTGTGGTGTTGTCCGTGATAGTATCATGACATATTGTTAATCTTGCTTGAAAGGTGCATTATGAATTTTTTAAGTAAGTTACATAGTGATGTTTCGAAGTCAATGTAATGAAGTTTGAATTTTTGTGAAAAAATTCATTTTTCATGAATTATGGTTTCAATGTGTTGTGATATGAGTTTATATGTTACTATTCTTCTTATGATCATGACCTCTTTATGAATTTCTAAAAGAATGAAAATTTGAAGTTTCAAGCTTGCTTAATGATGGTACATTGATGTTCACTATAAGTTTTTTTAATTTTGAGAAAAATTTTCTTTCCTTTGATTGAAGTTTCAATGTGTGCAAAAGTGCTGCCTATGAGCATGTTTAATGTTGTAGATGGTAGTTCCTCCATTGGAGAAGGTTAAGTGTGAGTTTTGAAAATTTTGAAATTTTGCACAGAGTTTCTTATGTGATAAGTGTTTGAAAATGTTAAATGATGCTCCTTGCTAGTTGATGCCTTGATTTTGAGTGTGTTGACCATGATTTCAATGTTTTATGTAATACTAAGTGAGTCCTTGTTGTTCTTAATGTTTAAGTGTCATTCAAGGATGAATGTTATTCCATGTGGGGGAGAATGTAACGCCCCAAAACGAACTAAGGTTAACTAGAGCCTCATGAGTGTTTCTTGAGTTAATTTGAATTTAAAATAAGTTAGTTTAGTGTTCTTAGGTAGTGTGTGATGTTTGGTTAAGTTTGGAGGTAAACGTCCAAGAACGTCCATGACATTAGGAAGGTGTGTCTTAGAAAGTGTTCTTGCATCTTGTTGTGTTTGAGTGAATTTTATGTGTACGTGTTCCTTTTCATTGAGACTGAGTTGGTATGTTTTTAATACATAGACGACTTAGTTTAGAGGTATAACTTCCGGTCAGTACCCCACCTAGGACAAACAAGGGGTCCTTCATGAAGGTCCCAAGAATGGGAAAAGACTGCTAATAACACTGAACAAATGATGGACCAGTCTACTAGGCATAGGCCCATCGACACCCGTCGACTGAGGGTCGTAGTCCAATACTTTGTGGGAAACTCATCCCTCCCTTGAACGAGTATGCGATTCCATTGAAGCCAAGGATCACGGGCCGTCATTCAATCGACGCCTAGTAGCTTGGGTCGTCGATTGGCACCTGCCAAAGCTACTGCACGTTGGTCCCTACTTGGGGTGTTTTGTGTAAATTCACCCCAAGTATTTTAGCACACTAGACTTATAGTTTTAGTGTTTTAAGTTATATTAAGTTAGTATTAAACCGTAGACCGATAAAAGACCACTCACTTCAAATATTCAAACTCCCTCTCTAAAGAAAATTCTCCCAAAGTCACCATTGAAGCTAAGACTCAAGAAGGTCAAGAGGAGACGGTTAAGCGTGTTCCTTCATAAAAAATTGTGGGTTTCCTTCAATTTTAGGTATGGTATCCATCCTTGAACTCTTTTCCATTAAAGGACTCCCTTCTAATAAATTTTCAAAATGTGTTATCAACCCTAGTGTCTCTATCTTCAAATCAAAATATAGGTCTTGCATGAAAACGTTTCTAATGTCATAATAATGGTATTTCTAGTGTTCGTTGATTATCTTAATGTTAAAACATCAATGAAATCATGTTAAAGCTTTTCATCTAATGTAGGCTTAAGAAATGGGTTAAATGAGCATGAATTGGTAGTCTTTGATGCTTGGTTTCTTATTGTTGTTATTGTTGTTTAGCTACAGACCAAAGGGCTTTATTATGGTGAAATATTGAGAAAATAGTTATAGGTTATGAAATCTTTGATTAAAGGGTAAGTTAGTTATGTTGTTTAGTTTCAATTTCGAAATGCTCTTGAGTGGTATGGTCCACCTTCTTGGTGGCGGTTTTTATTTGAATTGTATGAATGCAAAGTTACTAGTTTATTGTGAATGAGGTTATTGAGGCTTGTTATGTTAAGTGAGATGATAAATATGCTATTCCTCTTAAATGTGACTTATGAAGTAATTAAGTGAAGTAGACTGGAGTGTATGTTTTAATGAAGTTATTCTTGTTAATTGCTTTATGAAAGTTGTTATGAGATGTATGTGAAGGATTATGCATAAAGGATTTATATGATTATGTGAAGCATGTAAGATGTGTGATTTGAAGAATGAAGGTCTATGCATGTATAGCAGTTAAATATGAACAAAGTGAAGCTTATGTGTAAGGTGTGCTCACATGTACATGCACACTCACACTTGAATGAACGAATGAAGTTGATTTAAGTCTTAAAGGGGAGTTTTTGGATGAACACTCTTCGTGAGTTTAGATGAAGTGTTTAGTAGCAACCCCACTACATCTTATGAGCTTTTTAAGATAGGTTGGAGGGTTAATGCCCTTAGCAAGTTTACATGTGGTGTTCACTCTTCATACTTAACGTATAGTCTATAATGTTGAGAATATATGGGAAGTAATGCCTATCACTGAGAGGATACGAAAGAGAGGTGGATTACTCTTTGTGAGTTGAGATATTGTATTCCAATGTACCTCTTGAGATAAGTAATTCTCGTTAGTATAGAATGAGTTACATAGTAGTAATCTCTTTATCCCTTACCTATGCACCCGCATGGTGTAGGTACTACGAAAGCCATCTAAATTTTAAGAGAATGACCTCATTCTCGGAAAGTGAGGACCCCTCATCTCATAGGGGTTAATATCGGGATTCCATGTCTAGATCTCATGGTCTATCGGTTAATCTAACTCCCACAAAATAATTGATAGAACTAATTCTTCTAAAAGAATGTCTACATCGGGTAGGTGCTGGTATGGAACGCTATCTACTCATTGCATTAGGTAGGAGCTTCCAAAAATTAAGACTTGGTGCCAAACCTTCTAAATTAATATACTCAGGGTAGGTGGTGGTATGGGACACTATCTAATGTTGCACTAAGTAGTCATTCCGAAAGGGAAGACTTTGGTGGTTTGTTGGGTGTCTTTTAATGTCTTGCCATTGATTAAGGGGCTTGTTTCTCCCTAGTTGAGTAAGTTGAAAGGGGTAGTCTTGACGATTTGTTTCGTGTGTATTGAAGGAGGCATATGCGTAGTTCCTTCATGTGTTACCTTAGTGAGTCATAGGATTATCCCGAGGTAGGGAAACTCTTATAGAAAATGAGTTGACTTTCTCTTTCAGTTGTCCTCGGAAGTTCACTTATTTAGAACAGGATAGTTCATTGTAATTGCTCAAGATGAATTCATTATAAATGCTTTAAATGATTCATTGTGATGGTTCATAAGAGTTCACTGAAATGCATTTTTAATTTTTTGTATGTTTTGGAAGCAACTGTAAATGGTCCCTTTTTGTTTAAAATTATGTGAGTTCTTCTCTATGTGTTAAATAATGGTTCTCATGTTGATTTGCTTTTAAATTCATGAATGTTTTACTTAATTTTGCATGAAATGTTGTTTTGGGAAAATGTCCCTTTTTGCATGTTTTAGCATAACCCCATACTTTTCTATACTATAAGTATAGTGTTGATGCATTTTGAAGGTTGAAGTCTAGAAGGTGAAGCTTGGGAAAGTTTCTCTCAAAACAAAGTATGTCCTCACATATTCGAGGGCATTGTCCGTTTTTTAATTTCTTTGCCAAAGAATTATTATATATATCTTGCAATTTAAAGGGGACGTGTCCCTAAGTTAATTATATGTTGTTTCTTAAGTTTGGCTTTTGACGATGAGACTTTCTTAGTATATACAAAAGATTCCTTTTTATATCAGATGTCTTGAAAACTATTAAGTCCACACTACTTTTCATGTCTTATGCAATGGATGCTAGTTAAAGGCTTGTACAAGACCCCAAAGGGGAAAGTACGCCAGGTTAAGAAACTAGGGTTCCTCCTAACTTCTAGGGGGTACTTTCGAGTCGTGACGAACTCAGTAGTGCGTCGAAAGACATACTTTCAAACGTCTTGGATGTTCTTGGATGTTTGACCTCCAAATGAATTCAAATCAAGTATACATATTATAAAATAATTAATGAACCTGTTTTAACCTTTTTTAGACACATATGAGTCTCTATTAACCTTATTTCATTTTATGGATCTTATAGTAAGATTGCATATGAGTTGAGGTTACCTAGTGAATTGGCTTCGGTTCATTCGGTTTTCCATTTTTTCATGCCTAAGAAAGGTATTGATGAGACCGATTTTATTCTTCCTATTGAAGGTCTAGGTATTAAAGAGAACCTTTCCTATGTGGAGGTCCCGGTTGAAATTTTTTGATGGACAACTAAAGATAAGAAACAAAGAGGTGTCTTTAGTAAAGATTTTATGTAAGAACCACCTACTTAAGGGTGCAAGATGGGAGGCCGAGGCTGAAATGAAGTCCTGTTACCCTCATATATTTGATAACAAGTTTATTTGTTCCTATCTATAGTTAAAACAATGAGTTTAATTGAAGTTGCTTTTATTTTCGATAAAATGTTGAATTATGTTCCTAGTTACAGTAATTGATAGTGATGAATGTTGAACTCTTATGAGTTGAAAAATAATGTTTTGTGTTGCATTGTGTAATAGGTCATTTGTTATGATTATTATGCTTACGGCTCATGTTTTTACATGTTGTTGTTTAGGCTTCTAGTCTTTGAGTTTATTCCTTCCTTTTAATGAATTTTAGGGCCATTCGGGGAAGAATATTCCTAAGGGGGGATAATGTAATACTCTAAAAGTATAAAGCCTAATCTAGAGACTAACATGAGAGTCTAAGAGTTGAAACACTATTTTAAATTCAATTATATTGTATATAAGTCATTTAGGAAGTTCTAGAATCAAAATGTCAAAGAACATCCATGACGTCCTGAAAACAAGTTCAAGAGGTGCTAGTGTGCCTTAGCCAATTTGACTATTTTTTAATAGTCGGTATATGATAAAATTTGGTGGTGAGGTGTCTAACAAATTTTATAGTTAGTTTATAGTCTAAACGTCAGGGTACGACTCCCCAAGGAAAAAATAAGATCCCTTGAGGAGTAGCCTTGTAATTTGGCGAAAAACATCCAAGAGGCACTGTCTACCTACGAGTCGTAGGCGATGAATCGTTATCCAATCGACGGGGCGTCGATTGAGATCGTCGATTGTCACATAGAAAAATTCCTAAAGTGTTTATTTTGTCCAGTCTCTGACAAAAACCACAGTCATTTAGCATAGAGGACACATTGCTAGTGAACTGAGCTACGACGCATCAGTCAGGGTCTCGTAGGTCAAGCCTCTATGTTTCGGCCTTCTCTTACTTAATTAATTTAATTATTTAGTTTAATTATGAGGTTAATTAGGTTTTATAGGGTGGTTAATATAGTTAATTAAGTCCATATATAAATTACGCTAAACCTAAAACCTCATTTACCCCTCATAATTCGCAAAACAAAAATTGCTCTTCGTTCTCTCTTCTTTCGCTCTCCTAAAGAACTCCATAGAATATCAAGAAAATGAGTGTTCTAGGGTTTCAAAGAATCACGTTTTCTCCATCAAACATCATCAATTAGTAACGTATGAGATTTCTTTTACCTTTGGGATCTCATTCCCCAAAGTTTCCTCAAAGTTGAATTAAAAATGATGAAATTCAAATGGGTTTTCTTCCAATACAATATCAATATTATGAATTACTTTGTTTATGATTCCTTTTGGTAATTATGACTAAGTTAAAATGTTTTATGACTCAATTATTTTGCTTCTTCATGAATTGACCTAGTTGTTGAATGATGACCTTTTCCCCTTAATCCTTAGTTGTGATCTTGAATTGAAATATCTAGTATTGATACAATTATCTTGGTCAATGTGTGAATTACTATTCTATGTTTTTATTATGCCAATTCATTAGTAGATTGTGATGTATTGTAACCCTATTATTCCCTTTCATGACTAATTAACCTTTGTTGTGAAGTAGATCATTCATTTAACCTAAATCTCTAACCTTAGGCCATGAACTAGTGATGGATTGTTGTGTAGTGATTCAATTGACATTATTATTATGTTCGTTACCTTCCTGTGATGATAATACACCATTTTTCGGTTGAATTGGGGTAAGTCTTATGATCTCAGTTCTTTATTTCAACTATGGTTATTTGTGATTGAGTGATGAAGTTGTATTGAAGTATACCTAATGTTAAGATTGATAGGGTTGGTATGATGTTGAATTGGAATGTCTTGAAATACGGTTTGTTAGTGGTTTGCTAAGATTTATATGATATAAGGATGGTGATGACTTACCAATATTTCTTATCATGATATAATTATGTAAATGTGCTAGCCTCACATGTATGAATTGTAATAAAAGGAAAATACTCATACAATTCTTATTGAGCTATGATGGTGATTATATAAGGGATAGACCCTCTGACCTAAATTAAGATATCATCATTAATAAAGGCTTCAAGACATTTCAAAAAGGGACTCTAGCTTAGCATAGAGTGAACTAGAGAGAGGAGTGTCCCTTCAAACATAGGGATGGTAGAATCACTAACGTACTCATGAGAATGGAGACTATAATGTATGTAGAATTAAGATAGTCCCAACTATATCTCCTAGTTCTTTAACTATGTTTCCCTCATAGGAATACTAGCTAGTGGATCCACATAGTTGCTGTCACAACCAGGGAGCGCCCCCTAGACGTAATTGGCGTCGGCGTCATCTTTGAGGACTAAGACTAGACTCTTAGCTTACACCATCATATTCATAGGTTAAAAATGCGGAATATTTGAATACTTTTCACTACTTATGCATTGAGGTTTACATAGAACTCTACGTGTACATAATATTTATATCGAGTATATATAGACACTTTGTATAGGAAGATTACATAGTCTTCTTCTTTTATTGTACAGAGATATATAAGATATAACATAGTCTCAAATGGGTGTCTTATCTTATAACCATCTAACAGGAGTATAACTATATATGTTTAGCCCATACATTAATACAATAAGAGCCACATATAGGTTATACACTGGTTAGTACTTAAATGAAAAGGAAAGAACATAAGAGTCTTAAAACTAGAAAAACTTCCTCAGCTTGACTTTGGAATTGCCCTCGGAAACTGAGGACCTACCCATATTGGATGAATGAAAATTCATAGTCTTTCTTTAAAGTCGTCTCAAAGACCTTCGACGACCAGAACCTAAAATTTTGGGGAAAAGGGGGAAAATGGGGTTAGCACAACACTTATACTAAGTATGAGACCATACTTACACATATAAAATCAAATCATGCTAAAAAGGGAAAGTTCATTAAAACATGTTATTTTACATTTAGAATGTCTTATGCATATTCAAGAAGACCATACCAATCAATAACACATATTCAATAAGTCAAAGCATGTACATAACTAGACCAATAATGCTATGTGTAGTCAAGTCAACATTCATATTATTTAACTGAACACATAGTCAAGGCAACTCTATCATAGAGTTATAATATCCAGAAGAATGAATAAGATTTCATTACAATATAACCAAAGAAAGACAATTACCCATGAACCATCATTAAGTGAACGAGTACAATGACCAAGCAGAGCCCCATAACCTTACTTAATCAAGTAAACTCAATAAGAACCATGACTAATATCTAACTTCACATAGCATATCTTTTAAGAGTACATATCATCACACTTTAGATATCTAAACCAAGAAATATTCATAAATGAAACCCATTATCATAAAGTATCATCAATGTGAATATCATCAGATACATAGGTTATACCATTATAAGTATATTTAGATATGTAACAACATCCTCCTAAGACTTCCCTCAAGTCTAACAAGTGCAATGTTTAGGTAGACTCCCATACCCTCACCCTAGTCTATGCTAAACCCCTTAGGTTATCCTTGTTAGAGTTCATTCCTTTAGTTCATTTTACCTTTTAAGAACCTCTTGACTTAACCAACATAGACGACATGAGCTAATGTAGAATCTGGTGCAATAGAACCCTACACCGAAGGAAGGCGGACTACATGCTACGGTAGTACCATATCATGCACATAGCAACTACGTAGATCCACTAGCTAGTATTCCAATGAGGGAAACATAGTTAATGTTATATGAGATATAGTTTGGACCCTCTTAATGCTACATTCATTATAGTCTCTAATCTCAAGAGTACATTAGTCATTCTACATTCCCTATGTGGCAAAGGACACTCCTCACTCTAGTTCACTCGGTGCTAAGCTAGAGTCCCTTTTGAAATGTCTTTACTTTCTTCATTAATAATCATAACTTAATGTAGGTCATAGGGTCCAATTCCTTGTATAATCATTTTCATTAGCTCATAATTAATTGCATGACAATATATGTTCATCGAAACCCTCAGATGTGAGACTAGCATAACATCATCATCATGTCATAATAAGGCACATGGGTACTTTATAACCAACCATATATCATTTAGTCTTAAACATTATCTCACAATCACATAGTAAACACATACCAATTCATAATTATTACACCACTTACTTAGGCTAATAAAAAATCATGCTTCAATTGAACTACATTATTAATCACAAGCCATCATAATTAAAGGAAAGGTTAGGATCATAAGGAATTACTCAATCTCCTTCAATAGCTAACTCATAGAAACCTTACCAACCCTTTGCATAATTTCATAAGGACCCATATAACGAGGACTCAACTTACCTTTCTTTCCAAATCTAACAACACCTTTAATAGGCAAAATTTTAAGATACACCTTAACACCTTCTTCAAACTCTTATTCCATTCTCCTATTGTCGGCTTAAGACTTTTTCTGGCAATAGGATATTTTTAAGTTATTCTTTATAATATTAAACATCTCTAAAGTCTTATAAATCAAATTGGGACATAAAAAGCGAACTCATCCACTTCAAACAATCGAATTGGAGATCTACATCTCCTACTATACAAGTCTTCGTAAGGAGACATTGATATAGATCAATGGTAGCTATTGTTCTACGAAAACAACACAAAAGGAAAATGCTTATCCCAATTTCCCTTCAGATAAATGATACAAACTCTAACAATATCCTCAAGCATTTGAATAGTACGCTCTGAATGTGTAACACTTCGAAAATTCAAAACGTGTTTTACAGGCTAACGTAAGTTTCCTATGGTTTAGACACTATTTTAATGTCCATTTTAATGAATATAAGTCATATATGAATTCTATACACTAACACATCCATGACATCCGTAAAATAGTTTAATGAGGTACTAGCGTGCCTTTGACTATTTGACTAGCTTTTAGGAGTCAGAAATTCATAAAATTGGTTGAAAGGAGTATAACATGTGTCTAAGATGATTCATGCTTGAAACGTCCAGGTATGACTTCCCAAGGAACAACCAATTTCTCTTGAGGAGGACCCTTGCGCTTGGTCTCATACACTACCTGGCATTGTGCACCCCAAAAGGGCATCGAGGGGCGTGTGTTCATCGATTGGGCGTCGATACCATATGTCTACCAACACTTATCCAAATCTTTGGAGGAACTTATTTCCATAGTATATGACCAATAATACGGATGTGCAACATTGAAGGGGGGGGGGTTGTTGACTCAGATGGACAGTTGATCGGGGTCTCATCTGTGAGGGTCAATTTTCCTGCTAATTTTGAATGAGTCATAAATAATTAATTAAGGGTCTGTGAGTTAGTTATGTATTAAGGGAAGTATTATAAAATTAATTAAACCTTTATATAAAGACCCATCACCATTAAACTAATCACAACTCACAAAAGAAAACTCTCTTCCTTCTCTCTTCTTTCTCTCTCTATCGGAAGACAACATTGAAGACTAAGATAGGGGAGTGTTTAAGGGCTTCAAGGGATAAATTTCTTCTATCAATCTTCATAAATTAACAATTTATGGGATCTAATTCACCTTTGATACCTCTTTTCTCAAAGGGTTCAATCAAATTTATTTCCAAAATTGAGTTTTCAAGTGGGTGTTCACCCAATACGAAATTGATGTTATGAATTGATTTGTTTATGATTTATTTTGTATATTATGTATATATTAACATATATTCTAACCTAATTATGATATATCTTTATTTTTTGGTCTAGCTTGTAGAAGATTTCTTTATCCCAAAACCCCAACTTTTTGATCTTGATATGAATTAGGTTGTATTTGTTCAATTGAACAGGTTATTGGTTGAATTACTACTAGATTATGTTTTTACACTAATCATGAATGAATTAGTGTTATTTGTAGTCTTTAATGCCAGTTCTTGAGAAGATTATCTAGGTTGTGAAGTTTGTTGCTAATTGACCTAAGTATCTTGTCTTAAGCTTTGATCTAGTATTTAATTGTGATATAGTGATTCTTCAAGCCTTGTTATTATGCTGGTTATTCCCTTATGATGATGTATACAAAAATTGGGTTAAATTTAGTGTTATGGTAAGACCGTGATGATGAATTATGAAGGAGACTTAGTAAGTATTATAATCCTATATTTTACTTCAAATTATGGTTAACTGTGATTAAGTCATGATGTTGTGTTTGAGTATGCCTTGTATTAGGATTGATAGGATGGTATGATGTTAAATTGAAATTTTATGACTATGGTTTGAGAGGTGTTAGCTTAATAAGTAAACTTTATATGTATGGGGAATGATTTACCAATGTGTCGTATTATGATGAGGGAACGTTAATATGCTAACATCACCTATGTGAATTTTAATGAAAGGATTATAATCATGAAATTCATATTGATCTATGATGATTTATTATGTTGTTTATTGATATACCGTGGTTTCACGATATTTTTAATGCTTTTTCCTTAAGTTTATTGTGTGTAGAAAAGCCTTTTTGTACTAATTTTTATGTAAGTATCTCCTTATTTACTGGAAATCTGTCGATAGATGAACGCGGAAGTTTTTTATCGAAGATATGTAGAAGAGAAAACTTATTAAGCTTATGACGGTCCGTCGAGCCGGTGGCGGTTCATAGGTGGCATCGTAGTGAAGCTGCAGAAGGAAGATGGGCAAGTCTGACTAAGTGTGGGATAACGGAAGTTCACGACGGACCTTCGTAGCCACGACTGGTTCATAGCAACGACCGAGAGTAGTCCTTGTAACCAAATTCCAAAAAGTTTATGTATTATGGAAAGAAGACCCTCGACGGACTGTCGTGCTTGGAAAGGTCTGTCATACCTGTCCGTTGAGGGTAATGAAGAAAGCAGAAGAAGAATTTGTGAAGTATGGGACGACGGAGGCCATGACGGCTCGTCGTGACTACGATGGTCTGTCACGACGTCCGTCAACTCGGATGCGTTTTGACGGATTATCAGTAAATAGAATCCTTCTTTTATTAGGTTTTTGATATTATAAATAGTTAAAAAAACCTCGTTTTTGGGGTTACACTCTTTGATGGTAGACTCTTTGATAGGAGACTTTTTTATAGTTAGACTTTTGGATAATCTTTAGTTCTCTTGTTCAAGTATTGAAGGATCAATTTCAGCAATTGTTACACTTATTCAGGAATTGATTGTTGGTGCTTTTGTTGATTAATTAATTGAATTTTTGGATTTTATTCATTCTCATCAAAGTAAGTGCATGAATTCTTATATTAAATATATGAATAGTGTTATTATGACCATGGGTAACTAAACTCCATAACTAGGGTTGTGGGAACCATGGGTGAATAATGAAGTAAAATCTAACTAAAAGAACAATTCTAGAATAGTGTCTTGCATGTATTGATAATTATTTCGTTTAGAAGTGTTTTTAACGGATGGCCAATGTTAGAACTCGCCTTAATGCTACTTTCCAGACAAAGGAGATAGACAATGGGAAAAGAATTATCAACATAGATTTATATATAATATCTAATAGGCTAGTGTCGATTAGTACGAGGTAATAACTTAGTCAAATATCTAATACAATGCTTAGTATGAGGTAAAGATAAGGGTTAGTATCGCAACACAGGTAGTCGGACCAAGGTGCGGAGTGAAATTTTCTAGATGCCGGACTAAGGATTTAGAGATATATAACTTATCACTTTACACGCAAGTACTGGGAAAGAATTGTTATAGTTAGGATTATCAAGTTAGGAACCTGTGAGGAACACTTAAGCCCTAGTTACTTTTATTAATTGATTAAGCTCCATGATTTCAATCTGTTAGTTGTTTACTTTAAATTAGTTAATTATTTTCATTAATTTAGATATAAAACCCCCCACCCCTTTATTGTCTTTTGTTTTCTACGAAAATAATTGACTAAACAATAGTAATAATAGAATAAAGTTAAGTCTGAACTATTTTCCTCGTGGGAACGATCCCAACCTCATTAGTTGGGTTCTTTACTTTAAACGACCGCTTTACTTCTTATTTGAGAAGTAAGTTTGAGCGTATAATATTTTGGCGCCGCTGCCGGGGAAAGTAGCTTTTAGATTAACTTAAACTTATTACTTAAGTTTAGTCAATATTTTCTTAATTTTACTTTTCTATTGTTTTTTATTCTTGAAGAACTAACTTACTTTTATGCCAAATACTCGGAGAGGAAGAGAACCCTTGTTTCCCTACGACCACGAATTAGAGCGTACACTATGCAATATAAATCGAAACTTGGGTATTAACGATGATGATCCAAACTAGAACATCCCAGCTCCAGTTGATGTTCAGGGTCTGTTATTACCCGATGATCCTGGTGAAAACCAACAAAGGGGAAAAATCCCGCTCCACTTCGTCAAGAATACTATAGAGATTATGATAATATTGCAGACTCTGATGGGCCACTTGTTTTGCCCCCTCTACCACAAGGCCACACCTTTGTGGTAACTGCTAGTCTGATGCAAATGCTCACTGTTAGAGGTTTGTTTTTTCAGGTCTACCTTCTGAGGACCCACATGCCCATATAGCTAAGGTAAGGGCAGTGTGTAAAAGTTGTGTAGGGTGGCCTGATTTGGATTTGGATGTAATAGGACGATAGAATTTCACTTTCTTCATTACTCTTGAATAGTGCCATAGAACTTGACTACATAAGGCCTCTCTCTCTTATGTTCCCTTTTATGGTGGTCTTCTAGGTGTTATTGCTTGGAAGGAGATATGATCTAATTTTGAGGGAGAGAAAAGGTGAGTTTTGATGTTATGATGGTGTTGTGGCTAAAAGAGTAGATGTGAAGATAATTCTTGAAAATTATGAAATGATGCCATATATGGCTAAATGCGATTTATGGGGTTTGGAGTGTTGTTATGAGAAACATTATGGTGATTTAGTTCTAAGCATGGTAAGAGTTACTTCAGAGATTATGATAATATTGCAGACTTTGATTATGATAATATTGCAGACTTTGATGGGCCACTTGTTTTGCCCCCTCTACCAGAAGGCCACACTTTTGTGGTACTGTTAGAGGTTTGTTTTCAGGGCTACCTTCTGAGGACCCACATGCCCATATAGCTAAGGTAAGGGCAGTGTGTAAAAGTTGTGTAGGGAGGCCTGATTTGGATTTGGATGTAATAGGGATAAGAGTATTTCCTCTGTCACTGATGGGAGAGGCTTCTATTTGGTTCACTGAGATCCCTTATAACTCAATTTTCACTTGGAACGAACTAAGGGACATTTTCTTAGCATGTTACTACCCGGTCTCCAAGAAACTAAATCATAAAGATAGAGTGAACAATTTTATGGCACTACCAGGAGAGTCAGTTAGCGGTTCATCAGATATATTCTCTTAATTTTTTGGAAGTGTCCCCAATCACCGCATAGATGATGAGTCACTGAAGGAATACTTCTATCGAGTACAGGATAATAATAATGATAAAACAGTATTGGGTACTATAGCGGGTGGTTCTTATGGGGAGTGTCCTTATGCCGAGATTGAAAAAAAGATAGAGAATATCTCCAAGAATAATAAAGCATGGAGTACTAGGAAGTAAGATACTAGAATAAATACCTTAGCAGTGCAATCCACTTACAACCTAGCCACAGATGAGATTCGTGAAGAGATGGCTCAGATGGGAACTGAGCTTGGGTTGGCATTAAAACATGTCACTGGGGTGCGAAAAAAGAAAATATAGTTAATTACTTGTCTAAACCACCACCACCAAATGATGAATGTTATTATGAGGAGGATTCCTATGCGGTAAATGAGCAGACGGGGGTTTTCCGACCGAGTGCCCAAGGCTCAAATCAGGAGAATTGGGGCCAAAGTTGAGGAAACCAAGGTCGGATCTATGGTAACTATAACTTTAAGGCTCATTATGTCCGAGATGTAAATTACAACCGCAACAGTAACTTCAACAGGGGTAACTATGGTAACAGAAATGATAGGAATGAGCCCTATGTTCTTCCTCAAAATCGTTAAGTTGCCCCTAGGGATGGTGGAGGTAGTATGGCGCGAGTTGAGGATATGTTGCACAAAATGATGAGGAGGTTTAATACTAGAGATGAGCACACAAAAGAGTTGAGGAGTGAATTATCGGGTATTGGTAAGAAAGTCGATACACATGCAATATTGATTAAGCAGATTGCGTTTCAAATGGCCCAATTATCTGCTACTGTGAACACACGGCAACCAGGCACTCTTCCAAGAAACACTGTTTAAAATCCATAGAATGATGGACACTGTATGGCAATCACTACTCGTGATGGTAAGCAAACCATTGACCCACTTATGCTGTCTAATGAGGAAAAGGTGATAAAAGATAATTATAAAGTGGTAGAGGTTAGTGGTGAAGTAGAAGATAACACTGGAAACATTGCTGGAGTGCCTAAAAAGGTAACTCCCATGCCTAGACCACCACCCCCATTTCCTCAAAGATTAGTGAAGAAGACCGAGGATGGTAAATATCGGCGTTTTATAATAATGTTGAAGTGGCTTTTTATCAATGTCCTTTTGGTATAAGCTTTATAACAAATGCCCGGTTATGCTAAATTTATGAAAGATATGGTTACAAAGAAAAGAGCGGTCACTTTTGAGGATGATGATAGAATGCAGCATTGTAGTGCTATTGCTACAAGATATTTGGTACAAAATAAAAAAGATACGGGTGTGTTCACTATTCCTTGTATAATCGGGTTAATACATTTTTGCGAAAGCATTATGTGATATGGGTGCAAGAATAAATTTCTTGGCCCTCTCGATTTACAAGAAGTTGGATTTGGGTGATCCAAAACACACTGCGATATGGATACTGATGGCCTATAGGGATACTCCACGATGTGCTAGTAAAACTGGAGTAGTTCATATTTCCATTAGATTTTGTTATTCTTGATTGTTAAGTCGATTTTGATGTGCCTATTATTTTTGGGAGGCCATTCCCTTGTACGGGTAGAGCCTTAGTTGATACGGAAAAGGGGCAGATGAAATTTCTGTTGAACAATGAAGAAGTGACCTTCAATAATTTGTAGGTCCATAAGGCAGAGTGGTGAGCTCTAATTGATATCTACTATATCCTACAAAGTTGGTAAGGCGTCCGAGACACAAATAGAAGAACGTCTGGGTGTAGAAGCATTAACGGTAGTAATCATGAATTTTGATAAAGATTGCATGAAGAGTATGGGTCATTAGTCGCGGCTGTTGATCGTGGTGATGTTCGGTTTAAACAAATGAAATATGAGTTAGACATGAAGAATCGCGAGTCTCCACCCGCGAAACCATCTATAGAGGAGGCTCCAAAATTAGAATCTCTCCTACCTCATCGCAGGTATGAAATCTTAGGAAATGGTGACACTTTGCCGGTAATCATTGCATCAGACCTGCATGAACAACAAGTTGAGATTTTGGTGAAAGTACTAAAAAGGTTCAAAAGAACTACTGGATGGACTATTGCGGACATTATTTGTATGCCTCCTAGTATTTGTTCTCATAAAATCCAACCCATGCCCGATCATAAGCCAAGTATTGAGCACCAGAGATGCTTAAATCCACCTATGCAAGATGTCGTGAAGAAGGAAAACATTAAATGATTGGATGCCGAAGTAATCCATTTGATCGCCGATAGTAGTTGGGTATGCCCTATTCAGTGTGTACCTAAGAAAGGGGGAATGACTGTGGTCCCCAAGGAGAAAATGAACATGATCCAATGAGACCGGTTACTGGATGGAGGGTGTGTAAGGATTACCGTAAATTAAATGCATTGAACGAAAAAGACATTTTCCTATGACCTTCAAGGATCAGATGCTGGATAGACTTGCCGAAAAAGGGTGGTAGTGTTTTATTGATGGATATTCGAGGTATAATCGTATTTCTACTTCACCATAAGATCAAGAAAAAGCCACCTTTACTTGTCCATATGGGACCTTTGCGTTCAAGAGAATGCCGTTTGGGTTGTGCTATACACCCCCTCATCTCAGAGATGTATGATGTCGATTTTCTCCGACATGGTGGAAGATACTATTGATGTTTTTATGGATGATTTTTCTGTGGTTGGTGAATCATTTGAGCGGTGTTTGAACCATTTATCTGAGGTCCTTAAGAGATGTGAATGTTCCAATTTAGTACTAATTTGGGAAAATTCCACTTCATGGTGAAAGAAGGTAATGTTTTGGATCATCGCATATCAGAAAAGGGCATGGAGGTTTATCGAGCTAGAGTCAAGGTAATAGAGAGAATTCCCCCACCTATATCGCTAAAAGGTTTGAGAAGCTTACTTGGGCATGCAGGTTTTTACCGGAGATTCATCAAAGATTTTTCAAAAATAGCACATCCGTTGTGCAAAATGTTGGAGAAAGATTGTAAATTTTATTTTGATGAATCATGTCTTAAAGAATTCGGCGAGTTAAAAGAAAAATTGGTGTATGCACCTATGGAACATTTAATTTGAGGTGATGTGCGATGCTAGTGGGGTTGCTCTTGTTGTGGCATTGGGACAAAGAAGGAACAAAATCATTCACCCCATTTACTATGCTAGTAAACCCCTAAATGAAGCCTACGAGAACTACACAGTTACTGAGCAAGAACTCCTTGCAGTAGTCATTGCTTTTGAAAATTTTTTCTCCTATTTACTAATTACTAGAGTTATAATGCATACTGACCATTCAGCATTGAGATATTTGATGGCAAAGAAGGATGCGAAACCGAGGTTGATTCGTTGGGCATTACTACTACAAGAATTTGACTTTCAGGTGAGGGAGAGAAAAGGGACCGAGAATAAAGTTTCCGATCACTTGTCCCATCTTGAAGATGAAGCTATGAGAGAGTTAGGGGATAAGACTAGTATTGATGATACTTTCCTCGATGAGCATGTATTGGCTGCCTCACAAGACTTGATTCCATGGTTCGCAAATTTCGCGAACTATCTGTCTAGCGGTATTATTACACCATACTTTTCCTTTCATCAAAGAAAAAAGTTCATGTACGATGTGAAGAAGTGCACTTGGGATGAACAATACTTATATAGCAGCTGTGCCAATGGGCTTATTCAGTGTTGTGTGCCAGAATGTGAGATGTTGACTGTTTTAGAGGCATGCCATTCCTCACCCTTTGGTGGACATCATAGTGGTATTCAAACCGCTCATAACATATTACAATGTGGTCACTATTGGCCAACTCTTCATCAACATGCTCATGAGTTTGCTAAAGCATGTGATATATGCCAAACAGTTGGCGGCATTTCAAGAAAGCAAGAGCTCCCTCTAAACCCCATCACTTTATGGGTCCTTTTGTGAGTTCTCATGGAACGAAGTATATTTTAGTAGCGGTTGATTATGTATCTAAATGGGTGGAAGCTATCGCCCTCGCAAACAATGAAGGGAATAGTGTCACTGTGTTCTTGAAGAAGAATATATTCTCTCGATTTGGTACCCCAAGGGCAATTATTTGGGATGTGGGATCCCACTTTTGCAACAAATTGTTCAAGGGATTATTGGAGAAATATGGGGTTCGCCATAATGTGGACACTCCTTACCATCCTTAAACTAGTGGTTAAGTTGAAGTGTCAAATACGGAGATCAAACAGATATTGTCAAAAACAGTGAACGCTAGTAGAACTGATTGGTCAAGGAGGATTCTCTTTGGGCCTACTTGACAGTGTATAAGACTCCCATAGGTATGTCGCCATACAAACATATATATGGGAAAGCTTGTCATCTTCCATTTGAATTAAAGCATAAAGCCATGTGGGCTATGAAGAAGTTTAAAATGGATTGGAACAAAGCTGCAGAACAACGGCTAACTGGGTTGAATGAATTTTGCTTCAAATCTTATGAAAGTTCAGCCCTCTAAAATGAAAAGATGAAGAACTACCATGACCTAAAAATTTAAAAACGAGAGTTTATGGTTGGGGATTCGGTGCTTTTATTCAATTCTGGGTTGCTATTGTTTCCGGGCAAGCTCAAGTCCAAATGGATTGGCCCTTACTTGGCTACCCAACTATTGCCTAATGGAGCAGTTGAGTTGGAAACCAAGGGGTGTGCAGTTTGAGGTAAATGGAAAACGAAAAAAAAATCTTTTTCGGGCATGCTAAATCGGCAAATGAATTGATCGAGGCATACCATATTGATGAAATCTTAGTAATCAAGTGTCTTCAGTCGTGCCGCGACGTTAAATCTGGCGCTTGTTCGGAGTCAACCCAATACGTATAGTAATGGTAGCATTTCCTACTAATGGGTTTTAAATTTGCAGGCACATCAAAACGAAATTCTGCAGAAAATCACTCCGCAACATTAACTGACATATACATCGACCGTCGCATGAATCAGTCGTGCCAGGTATGTCTGTCATCTATTTTAAAAATTATGGAACACGCGATGGAAATTATGACAGACCGTCGCATCTGCGATAGAGCGTCGTCGAGGATTCATTGCATCATTAACCAGCATAACCGACCCGACCCGGATAGGGAATTTTATAATTGTCAACCTTTATAAAAACCCACCACTTCATTTCAACCATTTCATTCCCTCTTTATCCAATTTTGGTCCCTTTCATA
Source organism: Solanum pennellii (assembly GCF_001406875.1). Lineage (NCBI taxonomy): Eukaryota > Viridiplantae > Streptophyta > Magnoliopsida > Solanales > Solanaceae > Solanum > Solanum pennellii. The sequence goes on along the minus strand of NC_028647.1, from coordinate 56,015,750 downwards.
CTTTAATCTTCCTACCTCTCTTCTCTATCAACTGATCACTTCCCAAAATCCCCTATTTCGTAAATATCCTTTCTACTAGTCGTTGTCTGCTGTTGTGGGTCTACTCATGATAACCAAGTGCCTCACTTGATTGTTTTTCTCCTCTTCTCATGTATGTGTCTCTGATCTCTATACATTTACATTGCATTTTTTTGAATTAGTATTAGCCTATTTCTTTTTCGTGGGTATTCATTCTTTGATCAAATTTTGTCTGACCTAGGTTGAGAATCCTCGAATTTCCTTGTTAAAACTCGAGAAATTAGTGCTTTGGCATTGCTAGTTTTCTAGGTACTTGGGTTAGAAACATGTGGGTGAACAGTAAGTATTCCATTTGAGTCACAGGGGATTATTGTGCCATCCTCAGTTCTGTCACTGAATCACAGAATGCGACCCCGATGACGGACCGTCGTACCCACGACGGACCGTCATAGGGTTTTTTCCAACACCCCACTATTTGTTTTCTCTATGTGTCCACCAACGGACACATGCGACAGACCATCATTCCCACGACATTTCGTCCTGCACAACCGTCATGGTTGTCAGATACCCTAGCCCTAAGGGTCTCCATTTTTTTCCAAGTGTCCTCTGACGGACATCTACGACGGACCGTCATACCCGTGACGTTCCATCCTGCACACCCATTTTGGTTGTCGGAGATCCTATTGCTAATGGTCTCCAAATTTTTCTAAGTATCCTCTGAGGGACATCTAACATGGACCATCATTAACACGACGTTCCATCCAGCACAACCGTCATGGTTGTCAGAGACCCTTGCCCTATGGGTCTCCATTTTTTTTTAGAAGTGTGCTCTGACGGATATCTTCGACGGACCGTCATACCCGCGACGGTCCGTCCTGCACAACCGTTCGGGTTGTCAGAGACCCTATTCCTAAGGGTCTCAAACTTTTTCTAAGTTTCCTCTAAGGGACATCTAAGACGGACCGTCATTAACACGACGTTCCGTCCTGCAAAACCGTCATGGTTGTCAGAGACCCTTGTCTTAAGGGTCTCCATTTTTTTTTAAAAGTGTCCTCTGACGGACATCTACGACAGACTGTCATACCAGCGACAGTCTGTCCTGCATAACCGTTCTGGTTGTCAAAGACCCTATTCCTAAGTGTCTCCAACTTTCTTAGTGTCCTCTGAATGAAATCTAAGACGGACCGTCATGAACACGATGGTCCGTCCTGCATAACCGTCATCGTTGTCACAGACCCTTGTCCTAAGGGTCTCTTTTTTTTTAAAGTGTCCTTTGACGTCTATCTACGACGGACCGTCATACCCTCGACGGTCTGTCCTGTACAACCGTCATGACCGTAAGAGACCCCTCTCCTAAGGGTCTCTATATTTTTACCAAGTTCCCCATGACATACATCTACGACGGACCATCATTATCACGACGGTCCGTCCTACTTATCCTTCATAACTGTCAAAGACTTTCCTTCAAGGGTATCCATATAAACATAGTTGAAGTAAGAGATGACGGACCCCATGACGGTCTGTCATACTCACGACGAGCTATTAGAGACCTTCCCCATGTCGTTTTTCTTTTCTTGTTTACTTCTTCTAGTACTAATAATGATTCTTTACAGGTACTATCTCTAATGGAACAGAAAAAAAGATTGAGTTTACGCATGTGGGCGTTCAATGTCTGTCGCCCCGTCTGCCCGACTAGTAATAGGCTCTAATGATGAGCATGATCCCGAGTACGTTCCCCCAGGCACTCCAACTCTAGAATGAGTTGCACGTGCAACCAGAGCAACGCCCAAAAAGGTGGCATCCGGCGTAGTTACTGTCTCCTAGTCTTTTGAGGAGCGCACACTGACCGACACACCTTCTGGGTCAGCTACAAATGAAGAAGGAGGAAGACTCCGGGTCCGCAAAAGTCTATGCACCCGCCACAGCTGCACAGTCTGCCTCGTTTGATGAGGCTGACAGTCCTGATTCTACTCCAGGATAACCGACTAGTGCTCTCACCCCAGTTGCCGACCAGCCTAACCGGTGGTATGTCGACATGCAATACCAAGTGTATTCAAATGCCAAGTTTCTAAATGATAAAGGCATCCTTACGGGTAGTCTTGCCACCATGCCAGATATCCACAATATCTTCACAAGACACCGGCGAGAGTGGACAGCTCGTTGTTCAGGCCGCTACAGTAAGGAGTTGTTCCGAGAGTTTTAAGCCTCTTATGTGGCTACTCTACGATCACATATCAATAGGCGGGCTGCCCCAGCCAAAAAGGACCCACTTGAGCACGTTGGGGTACGCGGCATATAGGTCGACGTCTCCCTAACAGCCATCAGCTGGTATCTATCCAGCGAGGATGTTGATGCCAACAGGACCCCTCTCACCACCGAGTTCGACTACCAATGGCAAATTGTTAAGATGGCCAATTCTTGCGTGGGACATCTCTGAGAGAGACCACCAAGAGGTGGATGGACCTTCACTTATCTATTTATGGAGAGGGTTCCGACTGGGTGACGGAGCCGAAAGGAGCCATCACGAAGGCTAACTTGACCTTCACAGCTAAGTTATTATGGTTGATTTTCCGCCACTATCTTTCCTCCACGGCTGCTGATAATATAGTTACATGGGATCACCCTGTTCTGATGGCAGCGATGATAGCCGGCTTTGAGGTGGACTTACCTTGGCTTCTATATGTGGTCATGAAGGAGAGGGCTTTCAAGGTCACCATTACTTACCCTTTTTAGTGAATGATATTCTCCTTATGCAGGTCCGCAGGTGTGCCAATCTTGCACATTTATCAGCTTAAGAATCCGCTGGTCACTGATGATTTCGGCCTCATCATGGATGAGGACAATGAGTTGGCTCCACGAAGAGGGCCTCGTTCAGAGTTGCCTCTACTCGGTGAAAATCTGGGTGATACGGTAGCACATGCTAGAACAGCTACGCAGTCTACTTCAGTGACCACTGACGCTACCCTGGTCGAGTCTATCCCGGGTAGTAGCACTACCCCTATATCCTTTGGCTCAGCCCCTTTCACTTCTCTAGTCTAGCTTGCTAGGGTCCAGAAACTAATGGCTCAGATAGGCACACCTCTACATCACATCCAGTCTTGGATGCAGAGGCCTACAGCTGAGTCGGAGGAGCGCTTGGAGCGTAAGATGGACCAGTACATAGTGCGGAAGATTACTGAGGTTCATAAGCGCTTAGATGCTTTTGGGTTGCGGGTGCTATCCTGTTCATCACCTCATGTGGACGTGTTAACCCATCATGCTGCGGTTGAGATTCTGTGAGCTGATATTGATATGATCCTAGAGTATAGGGAGCCTGAGTCTGAGGCCCATTTTTAAGAGCCTGCTGAGGACAAAGTGTTGGTGGCTTTATTCGCCACTTCTGAGATTACACCACCTCACACTAGAGATCATGCAAAGAGGCGTAGCGGTTGAGAGGAGGATGAGGCTAGAGCACAGAAGAAGGAGCACCGTGAGATGGAGGTTGCGAGTAGAGCCTCGATTTCTGATGAGGAGGTGCTTCAGAACAGGGCTGTAGAGTCAGCTACTGGGGCATCTAGCTCCACAAATATGGAGACAGCGGGAGGCACTATTTATACTGTTGTTGCTGATGAGGACACTACTGATGGTGTCCAGAATACATATGTCGTGTGTTCCGGGGAACCCTACCCACCAGCTTGCTAATCGTCGGCTCTTTGCGCCCCAGGTTTTCTTAACCTACCACTCTCGTATTTCATTTTTTTATGCATTGGGTACAATCACATATCTTTTTGTTGGCGGTGGGGTAAATGGAAAGTGAGTGCTAGGGTGAAGTATGAGTAGCCCAATTTACTATCCTTTTTTGGGGTTTTCTTGCCTGTGTTTTTTTCCCCGAGAGACTGATTAGTTTTATTGTTGAACCTGTTGTCTATATCTTGTGTACATAGTATAACTCTGAAACATGATGGCTAAAACAAATATGATATCCTGATGTAATGAAAATGATTCATGGCTAGGCATAGTAATTGATAAATGTGTAGCTCTAATCATGACATAGAGATACACCACTGCATGACCCTATGTCTAAGACTCGAACTAGGTGTCTTATATTAAGGTAGAGTAATGAGATGTCAAATGTGTGTGAGGAAAATTTGAATAGTCCACTATTTGTACTGAGCTAGAACTTGCCTTGTTTGTCCTGATAAAAGTATGTTTTAATAGACAATTAGGAAAGGATAATAGGCCCTTGTTCAAAATAGCCAATTTTTAGCCTAAATAAAAAAAATCAAACGAAATTAATCCCTCTTTGATCCAAATGATTTGAGCTTTAAATAGACCTTTCTTTTTCACCCCAACTGATCTTTTGTGGGATTAATGTGTTCGCCATGGTCCCTTCTTGGACATGTGCACCTTAGCTTATGCCAAAAGCATAAGTTGAGGGTGGGTAATGAAGTAAACAACCTTTTCGTGGCCATGACCCAACTTTGGTTATTATGTACTTTGACTCATGTAAAAGCCATGAGTTTAGGGTGGCTATTATGAGGAATGCTTTGGAAAGTGGGGTTGAAAGAACAAAGAGAGAGAGAGAAAAAAAGTAAAGTGACTCAAGAACTAGTTGAAAGAAAAGTGAAATAAAAAAAATAATATACAATAAATACAAGCAAGAAAAGAAAAGATTCACTTTCACAAATGAAGAAAGAAGGGAAAATAGGAAGGTGAAAGAATATGAGAAAGTGGGCGAAATAAAATGATAAAAGTGGTATGTTTAGCTGATATGTCAAGGAGGGAAAAAAGTCACTAAAGTATACCTAAATATACCCTACCTTACCCTGAGCCTATGTTACAAGATAAGAAAGTCCTATCATGATCCTTAGAGTTGTATGGCGAACTTAAAACATTGAAAATAAGGGCAAGCTTATGGCAATATGTATGAATGGGTTGTGAATTTGTTCTGATAGTGAGTGTTGAAAAGTAATACTTATACTCAAACTGAAAAAATTGTGTTAAAAATGAGGATGTTGTTTTGAAGTGAGGACACTAGTTGAAATACAGGAAATATTAGCCCCTCGGTGAGAAAGTGAAGAGGATAGGCGTCAGTGCATAGTGAGTCTGTGTGATGGTTTGGTTCCACATAATTCAATCCTAATAGTGATAAAATGCATAAACATGATTAGATTGATCGGTATTCATAGACAAATGATTGTGAAAGCTAAAATGTGGATACTATTGTACAAAGATTTTGTAGTAAGTCATAGTGCGTCGCTTTAGGACAAAAAACGAATTTAAGTTAAGGGTGTTGATATACCGTTGTTTCACGGTATTTTTAATGCCTTTTCCTTTCGTTTAGTGTGTGTCCAAAAGCCTTTTTGTATTGATTTTTATATAAGTTTCTCCTTATTTGCAGGAAATCTGTCCAAAGATGAACACGGAAGTTTTTTAGCGAAGACATGCAGAAGAGACAACCTACGAAGCTTATGACTGTCTGTCGGGGCTATGACGGTCCGTAGGTGGCATTGTAGTGAAGCTGCTGAAGGAAAATGGGGAAGTTTGACTTAGTGTAGGATTACGGAAGTCCACAACGGACCGTCATAGCCACGATGGTCCATCCTGCTGGTTCATCACAATGATGAGAGAGTAGTCCCAATACCCAAATTCCAAGAAGAATAAGTATTATGGAACGAAGACCCTAGACGAACTGTTGTTCTTGTAATGGTCCTTCATTCCAGTCCGTTGAGGGTAATGAAGAAAGCAGCAGAAGAATTTGTGAAGTATGAGACGATCGAGGCCATGACGGCCCGTCGTGGTCATCACGACCCGTCGTGACCACGACGGTCCGTTACGAGGTCCGTCGACTCGGACGCGTTTTGACAGATTTTCAGTTATTAGAATCCTTCTTTTATTAGTTTTTTATTTTTATTATAAGTAGTTCAAAAAACCTCATTTTTGGGGTTAGACTCTTTCATGTGAGACTCTTTGATGTTACAATTTTTGAGAGGAGACTTTTTTATAGTTAGACTTTTGGATAATCTTTAGTTCTCTTGTGCAAGTATTGAAGAACTAATTTCAGCAATTGTTACATTTTTTCTGGAATTGATTGTTGGTGTTTTTTTTGATTAATCAAGTGAAATTCTGGATTTTATTCTTTCTCATCAAAGTAAGTTCATGAATTCTTATATTAAATATATGAATAGTGTGATTATGACCATGGGTAACTAAACTCCATAACCAGGGTTGTGGGAACCGTGGGTGAATAATGAGGTAAAATCTAACTAAAATAGCAATTCTAGAATAGTGTCTTGAATGTATTGATAATTCTTTCATTTAGAAGTGTTTTTAACGGATGGACAATGTTAGAACTCGCCTTAATGCTACTACTTGCCGGATCAAGGAGGTAGATAATAGGAAAAGAATTATCAAAATACATTTAGTGTATACAATTTAATAGGCTAGTGTCGATTTGTACGAGGTAATAACTTAGTCAAATATCGAACACAATGCTTAATATGAGGTAAAGATAAGGGTTAGTATAGCGACACATGTCGCCGGACCAAGGTGCGTAGTGAAATTTTCGAGATGCCGGACCAAGGATTTACAGATATATAACTTATAACTTTACATTTAAGATACTAGGAAAGAATTTTTATAGTTAGGATTATCAAGTTAGGAACCAATGGGGAACACTTAAACCCTATTTACTTTAGTTAATTTATTAAGCTCCAAGATTTAAATCTGTTAGTTGTTTACTTTAATTTAGTTAATTATTTTCATTAATTTAGATATAAAACCCCCCATTTGTTGTCTTTTTTTTTTCTAGGAAAATAATTGACTAAACAATAATAATAGAATAAAGTTAAGTCTGAACTATTTTCCTCGTGGGAACGATCCCAACCTCATTAGTTGGGTTCTTTACTTGATACGACCTCTTTACTTCTTATTTGAGAAGTAAGTTTAAGCCTATCATATAGATAAGTGTTAGACCCAATGACCTACAATAACCTATGAGAAATAAAAAGGACATTAAAGACATTTCAAAAAAGGAACTTAGCTTAGTACAGAGTGAATTGACATTAGGAGGTGTTGACTTCGCAAAGAGTAAGATTCACCCTATAGTTCTACATATGGTGTTGACTCCCCTATAAGGGATACTCATCAATTTAGATTCACATGAGAGGAGGCCCTAATTGCAAAAACGTATGTAGATGGATTATACCTATCTATTTGTCCTTTAATTATGTTGCCACCATAGGAAGACTAGGTAGTGGACCCACATAGATATCAACGTTTATGTTTTGTTTTACTTTTGTTGGTAGACCACTTTTCTTCGGTGTAAGGTGTTACAACACCGGATTCCACACTTAGCTCGTGTGGTCTTTGTCGGTTAAGGCAAGTGTTCCCTAAAATAAAATGGAGTAATGAGGTAATGAATTATAAACTAAGTAAGGTGACTTGAGAGATTGACTTACCCTAGGTAGCGGTATGAGACTCTACCTATGTCTTGCACAAGTTTGCTTTGAAGTGAACTTTAGGAGGTTGTCACTATTTATGAATATGCATATAATGATACGTGATATGTATATGATTATCTTACATGCTAATGATGATATGTGATGTCCTTTAATGTTATCAACATATATTTCCTCTATAATGCTAAAGGTATGATATTGTGTACTTTTAATGTCATGATATGTGAAGTGGGATGTTGGTCATGACTCTAGTTTATTTAACTGATTTAGTAATGTTATGGGGCTTCGCTTAGTCATTGCACTTCTTGGGTTGATAGGGGTGATGGGTAATTGTATTGTTTAGGTTACGTTATAATGAACTCTTATTCATTCTAGTTGTAGTTATGACTTCATAGTAGGGTTACTTTGACTCTATGTCTAATTGCATGATATGCATGTTAACTTTAGTTCTTTTTATGTTGTTTGTCTTTTGATGTACATGCTTATGACAAAATAAATATGTATAAGGATTTGGTATGGTCTTGTTGAATATCCATAAGTGTTTTCAAGCAAATTGAATGCCTTTATGAAATGTCCCTTTTCTTAGCATGTTTTTGAAGTATTTGTGTATATGGTCTCATACTTTGTATAAATTGTGTACTAACCACATTTCTCAACATTTTAGGTTCTGGTCATTGAAGTGCTTTTAAGGCGACTTGAAAAAGTCTTGAATCTCTTATTCATGCTAGTAGGGTAGGTCGTTACTTTCTGAGGGCGATGCCACTATCGAGCTATGGTAATGTTTTAGTTTTAAAGACTATTATGTTATTTCCTTTTTATTTAGTAAGACACATTGAATAGCCCATGTGAGGAATTCTTACTTGATGTATGGTTTACACTCAAAAGCCTTACACTCTTATTAGATGGTTATGAGATGAGACTACTAATACGGCTATGTTTATCTTTTTATATATATATATATATGCAATAAGAGTAGAAGACTAAGTAATCTTCTTATATGAAGGGTCTATGTCTACTCCATATATATATACTATGTGTATGTAGAGGTCTATGTAAACCTTCAAGTAGATGTGATGAATATGTTTTAAATTTTGGTGAAATATGACCTATGAATGTAATGATGTAAGCAAAGAGGCTAGTATTAATCCTCAAAGATTACGACGATGCCAGTTACTTGTAGGGGCTATTCATGTATGTGACAAACTTGGTATCAGAGCATGAGGTTGAATTATCATGAGTCAAATGTCTCTCTCAATCAAGTCTATGTAAGTTCTTATTCATAACTATGAACCGCACCACTCTTATGGATAGGAACCTACGTGATGGTTAGGAAACTCTTACTTTCTTGATAGTCCAATAACGTGCCTTTGGAGTGTTAAATCTATGTGCTTTTGCATCTAATCCTCTTATTATGATTATAAGCAATGAATAATCGAAGGAATGCGACATGAAGACATGAAGAAGAGTTTGTCAATGAGGGAGTTACTCCACGTGGTGATCAAGTTTCTCCTCTTGAGGAAGATGTGGATAATGACCAAGCTCCGGTGAATCCTCATCCTTTAAATGAAGAGAACATAGCTGCTCTTCTCCAAATGGCTAAGACATTTCTACCCAAGAACCAGCAGCCACTACTCAATGTCAAGCGATAACGGCTCAAGCTAATCGAGAGGTTGTACCAAGGGTATATAACCAGTTTCCTAGTATGGCCTCTTTTGTAAAGGACTTCACTAGGATGAATACTCCTACTTTCTGTGGTTAAAAGGTGGAAGAAGACCCCTATGGGTTTATTGATGAGATCTATAGGATTCACTATACTATGTTTTATCTACTAGTGAGAAGGCCGAATTATCCACTTACCAACTCAATGATGTGTTCCAAACTTGGTATGTCCAATGGAGGGACAATAGGCCGCTAAAGGGTGCAGCGGTGACTTGAAAAGTGTACAAGAAGGCATATCTTCGTAGGTTCTTTCCTAGGGAGAAGACGGTAGCCAAGGTGGTGTAGTTCATCAACCTTCGCCAAGGAGGTACATGTGTTCTTGAATACTCTTTGAAATTCAATAAATTATAAAAATATTCTCCCTCTTTGGTTTCCAACCTAGAGATTAAATGAACCGCTTTGTGACAGGGGTGTCGGATTACTTGCAAGAAGAGTGTCATTCGGCAATGCTACATGATAATATGATCAGTGCTTGTCTCATAGTTTGTACTCAACAACTGGAAGAGGCAAGGGCTAAAAGGAGGAGTAGAGATACAAAGAGGGCAAAATCATTTGATGGTGGTTCTTCAAAAAGTAGGCTTGAGATTCAGGACAAGCCTAGGTTCAATAAAAGGATGTCTAATCAAGTTCCTTCTAAGCTCCTTAAGGCTAGTGATGATAGGGTGTCCAACCCTAATCCTAAAAAGGGAAAGGGAACTAGTTCACCAACCAAGAAGCCTAATTGTGCCATGTGTGGGAATTTTCATCTCGGTGAATGTCTAGATTGGACGGGAATTTGCTCTGGTTGTGGCAAGAGTTGTCGTAAGTTTAGGGATTTCCCTAATGTCAAAGGTCAATAGAAGGGTAGATGTCATGTTCAAGGTAGTGGTTCTAATGAGGCTCAAAAGAAGAATGTCTTCTATGCTCTTCACTCCAAGTGTGAGCAAGAGACTTGTCTCGATGTGGTAATTGGTATGTTAAAAGTCTTTTTTGTTTATGTATATGCTTTACTTCATCAGGGCACTACATTATCTTTAGTTACTCACTTAGTATCTATTAAGTTTTAAATCATACCTAACATTCTAAATTAACCTTTTAAGGTATCTACCCCGGTGGTTGAGTTTGTTGTTGCAATTAGAGTGTAAAGGAGTTGTTCTATAATGTTGCCTAATAGAGTTACTTATGTTGAACTAGAAGAACTTTATATTTTTCATTTTGATGTCATATTGGGTAGGGATTGGTTGCATGTTTGTTTTACCTCTATAGATTGTAGAATAAGGGTGGTTAGGTTTAACATTCCAAATGAGCCCGTTTTAGAGTTGAAGGGGGGAACTAATATTCCTAGAGTTCACATCATCTCTTTTTTGAAAGCTTGAAAGATGATCTCGAAAGGGTGTTTGTATCATATTGTAAGAGTTCAAGATATTAGACTCAGAAATTCTTCCCTTTGAGTCGGTTCCCACAATGAGGGAATTTCTGGAGGTCTTGCCTAATGATCTTCGCGGTATTCCTCCCAAATAGGAAATTTATTTTCCTATCAACTTGTTACCCAATACAAACCCAGTTTCTATTCATCCTTTTCGAATGAATCTGGCCGAATTGAAAGAGTTGAAGGCTCAACTCAAAGATTTACTAGACAAGGTCTTCATTCATAAGATATAGTATTTCTCCATGGGGTGCTCCAGTTTTGTAAGTGAAGAAGAAGAATAAGTCCCTTAGATTGTGCATTAATTATGGAAAAATCAATATAACCATGATTAAGAATAAGTATACTCTTTTTCAGATTGACGACTTGATTGATAACCGCCAAGGGGCAAGCTACTTTTCTAAGATTGACTTGAGATCGAGGTATCGTCAACTTAGGGTGAGAGATGAGGATATACAAAAGATGATATTTCAGACTAGATATGGTCACTACGAGTTCTTAACAATGTCCTTTTGCATCACAAATTCCCCTACGGCGTTTATGGATCTCATGAATAGAGTATTTCGAAGTTACCTAGATTAATTTGTCATTGTCTTCATTGATGACATCTCTGTATACTTGAAAAATAAGGGTGACCATATGAACATTTTTAGAGTGGTGTTACAAGGGCCTAAGAAGAAACAATTATGTACTAAGCATAGCAAGTGCATGTTTTGGTTTAGTCCGGTAGCATTTCTTGTTCATATTATCTCTAGTGAGGGAGTTGAGTTTTATCAAAGGAAAACCGAGGCGGTCAAGAAATTATCTAGGACATTGGCTCCAACCAACATCAGGAGTTTCTTGGGTCTTACGGGTTATTATCGAAGCTTTGTGGATAGTTTTGCATCTATTGCATCTCCCTTTACTACTTAGACCCAAAATAGTAAGAAGTTTGAATGGTTGTAGGCATGTGAAAAGAGATTCCAAATTGTGAAGGATAGGGTTACTTATGCTCCAATATTTACGCTACCTGAGGGTACAAAGGGTTTTGTAGTATATTGTGATGCATCCCGAGTTAGGTTGGGGTGTGTTCCTATGAAACACGGGACAGTTATAGCCTATCCCTCTAGACTACTCAAGGTACATGAGTGAAATTTTCCGACTCATGACTTTTAATTAGTGGTGGAGGTATTTGCTTCAAAGATTTGGAGGCATTACTTGTATGGGGTTCATGTGGATGCATATACGGACCATACAAGTCTTCAATACGTATTCACCCAAATAAAGTTGAACCTCTGGCAAAGGAGACGGTTAGAGTTGTTGAAAGAAAATGACATAAGTGTCCTCTATCATTAATATAAGGCCAACGTAGTAGCGGATGCTTTGAGTCGTTTTGTCCATGAGAAGTGTGTCCCATTTTGAGGAAGCCAAGAGAAATATAGTAAAAGATGTTCATAGGTTGTCTCGTTTAGGGATTCAGATTGAAGATTCACCCATAGGATGTATGGTGGTACGTCATAACTCCGAGTCATCTTTGGTGGTTGAGGTGAAGTCCAAAAAACACCTTGATCAACCGTTGATGGTGTTAAAGGAATAAGTTCCTGGTAAACTCAATGAGTCATTTTCCTTAAGGGGGGATGGTGTCTTGAGATACCAAGGGAGGTAATGTATTCCCAATATAAATGGTTTGAGGAGTCAGATTCTTCAGGAAGCTCATAATTCCCGTTACTCCATTCATCCGGATTCAATGAAGATGTACCATGACCATAGGGAAGTGTTTCAGTGGGAAGTTTTGAAAAAGGACATAGTGGAGTTTGTTGCTATGTGTCCAAATTGCCAAAAAGTTAAAGTCAAACATCAAATGTTGGTCGCTTACTACAAGAAGTCTAACTTCCAACTTGGAAGTAGGAAGATATTAATATTGATTTTGTGGTAGGGTTACCTCGGAATCAAAAGCAATATGTCTCTATATGGGTGATTGTGAATATATTGACCAAGTCCGCTCATTTTATTCCCGTCAAGTCTAATTATTTGAAAGAAAATTATGCAAGAATCTTCATAGATGAGATTGTGTGTCGCCATGGTATTCCATTATCCATAATGTTGGATTGGGGTAGACAAGTTACATCGAGGTTTTGGAGGTCATTTCAAAAACGATTTGGTACTAAGGTGAAGCTAAGCACCACTTTTCATCCCCAAACAGATGGTCAAGTGGACCATACTATTCAAACCCTTGAAGATATGCTTAGAGCTTGTATTATTGATTTCAAGGGAAATTCGGATAAGCATTTGCCTTTGGTGGAGTTTGCTTACAATAATAGTTTTCATTCATCCATATATATGGATCCTTGTGAATCCATGTATGATAAGAGGTTTAGGCTTCTTATTGGATGGTTTGAATAGGGGGAGCCTTCACTTTTTGGTGCCGATTTGATTTATAGGACTTTGGAGAAAGTTCATATCATAAGAAACCGGTTGCAAACGGCCTATAGACGGCAAAAGTCTTATTCACGATCATAAGTGGAACAATTTAGAGTTTGAAGAAGGGTATAAGGTGTATTTGAAGATTTCACCTATGAAAGAGGTGGTGAGATTTTGCAAGAAAGGGAAGTTGAGTCCTCGTTATGTGAGTCTCTATGAAATCTTGCAAAGGGTTGGTAAGGTTTCCTACGAGTTAAGGTTGCCAAGTTAATTGGCTTTGGTTCATCCGGTTTTCCATGTTTCTACGCTTAAGAAGTGTATCATTGATACCGAGTCTATTCTTCCTATTGAGCATCTTGGTCTGAAGGATAACCTCTCCTAAGAGGAGGTTCCGGTTCAAATCCTTGATAGGCAAGTAGAGAAATTGAGAAATAAATAGGTGTCTTTCATAAATGTGTTATGGAAGATTCACCTAGTTGAGGGTGCAACATGGGAGGCCGAGGCCGACATGAAGTCCCGTTACCCTCATGTTTTTAATAACTAAAGTTATTAGTTGTAACACTTCGAAATTCCGACACGTGTTGTAGAGTCTAACATAAGTTTCATAAGGTCTATACACTTTCTTAAGGCGTATTTTAACGAATATAGGACATTTAGGAATTCTAGGAACCAAATCGTTCAAGATCGTCCATGCCGTCCGGACACTAGTTAAAGGAGGTACTAGCATGCCTAGCCTATTTGACTAGCTTTTAGGAGTTGGAAATAGATGAAGATTTGTTGAAGGGTGTATAAAATTGGTTTAAATTTAGGAGGACCCTTGCAAGTGGAGTCAAACACTGCCTGCGAAGTATGCACACACGAAAGGGCATAGAAAGGGCGTGTGTTTATCGATGGGGCGTCAATGCCAACTATCGAAAAAACATAGTCAATATGTTAGAGGACCTCACATGCATAGTCTCTGAGAAAATCGACAAGTGTGTAGCACGGAGGAGGGATCAGTGATTGTCAAATATTCTTGCACGATTTAACTAAGTCTAAAACAACTAATTAAGGGGTTTATTGGTTATTTAATTATCAAGGGAAGTGTAATTAATTTAAATAACCTCCCATATAAATACCCCAACCCCATTAGTCTACTTACAACTCTCAAAAACAAAACTTCCTTCATTCTATCTTCTTTTCTCTCTATTGGAAGACACCATTGAAGTTAAGCTAGCAGAGGAATTTGGGGGACTTAAAGGGATGATTTCACCATCAATTCTTCATGAAAAATTGAAGTATGAGATCTAATTCACATTTGAGACTTTTCTCCTCGAAGGGTTCCTTCAAAGTATTTTCAAAAGTTGAGTTTTCGTGTGGGTCTTCTCAATCTCAAAAATTATGCTATGAATTTGTTTGATTATATTTTCTATTGGATAATATGAATTAATTACCATGTATTATAATTTAATTATGATATATCTTTATTGTTTGGTCTAATTTGTACAAGATGACCCTTAATCCTTAACCCTAGGTTTTATATTGATATGAATTAGGTTGTATTTGGTTAAATTTAGTTGGTTATTGGTTAAATTACTATTATATGATGTTGAACATTAATAATGAAAAATTGAGGTGACTTTTATTCTTTTATACTAGTTCTTGAGGAAATGATCTAGGTTATAAAATACATTGTAAATTGACCTAAGTATCTTGCCTTAAGCTATGGTCTAGTAATCTATTATGATGTGGTGATTCTTCAAGCCTTGTTATCATGTTCATTATTGCATAATGATGATGTATACCCAAATTGGGTTTAATTGAGGGTTTATGGTAAGACTTTGATGATGAACTATGAAGGAGGCCTGGCAAGTCTTATGATCACTATCCTTTACCTCAAATTATTGTTAACTGTGATGACGTCTGCATGTTGAATTGGAGTATGCCTTGTATTAGGATTGATAGAGTTCGTATGATATTTAATTGAGATGTCCTAACTATAATTGTGAGGTTGAGTAATACGTAAATGTTATAAGGAGTTTGATATCAAATGTGCCTTATTATCAAATAAAATTAAAATGTGCTAACCTCACTTATTTGAATGCTGATGAAAGGACTAAACTCATAGAATTCCTATTGATCCAGGATGATGATGATTATAACAGGGTTAGACACTATGACCTAAAATAAGTTGTGATGATTAATATAGACATTAAAGACATTTCAATAAAGTTACTTGGCTTAGCACCGAGTGAACATGACAATGGGAGGTGATGGATTTCCATAGAGGAATAATCACTCTATAGTTCTACATGTGGTGTGGAATCCAGAAAGATTGATACTCATCTAATTATTCCCATGAGAGAATGCCCCAATTGCCAAGTGGTATGTATAGGGAGAATACTTATCTCTTAGTTCTTGAAATATGTTTCCCCATAGAAAGACTAGCTAGTGGATCCACCTAGAAAGATAAGTTTATGTTTTGTCTTACTCTGGATGGTAGACCACTTTCCATCGGTGTACGGTTTTACAACACGTGATTCCACACTTTGATCTTGTGGTCTTTGTCGGTCAAGGCAAGTTTTCCCTAAATTAAAATGAACCGATGAAGGATAAACTAACTAAGGTGACTTGAGAGGCTTGACTTAGCCTAGGTAGGGGTATGGGAATCTACCTAGGCCTTGCATTAGTTTTCCTTGATGTAAACTTTATATGGTTTATATTACGTATGTATGTGATAATGAATGCAAAAGATGATAGTATGATGACTTTGCATGTAAATGATACTATATGGTGATTGATACTTTTATGAACATGTAATTTTTCCTTGTTGTTAAAAGTATGAGGTTATATATCCTTAAAAGGTTATGTTAACTGAAGTTTAGTATTAGTCATGATTCTTGTTGGGTCACTCAAAAGGTTATGGGGGCTTTGCCTCGTTATTGCACTTTTTAGTTTTATGAGGATTAATGAGTACTAGTCTTGGTTTATTATGATATCACGAACTCTTATCCATGCTTGTGATGTAAATACTTGAAGATAGGGTTTTATTAGAAAATGTCTTAAAATATGTTGACAAGTATGTTATTTTCTTTGACTTGATGAATATTTCTTCTTGATTTGTATGTTTTCCTTAATGATGCATAGGATTTTCAAATAATAAAGTAGAATGTTTTGACAAAATGTCCCTTTTAGCATGATTTGATCTTATGTGCATATGGTCTCATACATGGTGCGAATGGTGTACTAACCCCATTTTCTCTCTTTTTCCCAAACATTTTAGGTTTCGGTCGTTAAGGTATATTTGAGACTACTTTGAAGATAGCTTAGAGCTTCTCATTCATCCAAGTGCGTAGGTCCTTACTTTTCGAGAGCGATGCCAATATCGAGCTTATGATGTTATTTGAATTTTGAGACTCTTATATTCTATCTCCTTTCATTTTGAGTACGGATTGTACAAAGCCTATATGTGGCTCTCATTTCATTCAAGATTGGGCTATGACAAAATTGCTAATCGTATTATATGGTTATGAGACGAAAACTTCTTTGAAGACAGTGTTCTATCTTATATATATGCTTATGTGCAATAAGGGTAGAAGGCTATGTAACCGTCCTAAACGAACAGTCTGTGTATACTCGATATATATATATACACGTGTGTGTGTGTGTGTGTGCGTGTGTGTGTATGTGTGTGTGTGTGTTTGTATATAGAGGTCTATGTAAACCTCCAAGTATAAGAAATTAAAGGTCTTAAATTTTTCCGCTAAACATGACCTATGAATGCTTTTATGTAAACTAAGAGGCGAGTCTTAGTCCTCAAAGGGGACGACAATGCCGGTTACGTCTAGGGGTTAACCTGGATGTAACAAACTTGGTATCACAGCATCAAGTTGAATTATCTTTGAGTCAATGTCTCTCTCAACTATGTCTATGTAAGTTCATATTCATAATTGTGAAGCGCGCCATACTTATGGATAGGAACCTACACCATGCCTAGGAAACTCTCACTTTCTTCGAAATCAAATATCGTGCCATTAGAGTATACTTATGGTGTTTTTTTTTGCATCTAATTATATTGGTATGAATAAAGGAAATGAACACTCGAAGGAATGAGGAACGAATACTTGAGGAAGAGATTTCAATGAGGGAGTTCCTCCCCGTGGTGATCAAGTTCCTTCTCTTAAAAGACCCTAATGATGAACAAGCTCTGGTCGATCCTCCACCTTTGACGGATGTTGATTTAAGGGATTCCCTTATCATGCTGTCCCAAGTCGCCACTGCTCATGCCGATTATAGTTGTACCCTGTCAAAATCAACAATTCTCTACCCTGGCCTCCCGTCTAACGGATTTAACTCGGATGAATCCTCCTACATTCTACGGGACCAAGGTTTAAGAAGACCCCAAGAGTTCATCGATGAAGTCTACAAGATACTCTTGTCTATGGTATTGTCTACTAGTGAGAAGGCTGAATTAGAAACTTATCAACTTAAGGATGTGGCTCAATTATGGTATGTCCAATGTAGGGATAATAGGCAATTAAGGGGTGGTCTGGTTACTTGGGAGATCTTCAAGAAGGCTTTTCTTGATCGTTTCTTTCGTAGGGAGAGGGGGGAAGTTAAACTGGTGGAGTTCATCAACCTTCGCCAAGGGGGTATGAGTGTTTATGAATACTCCTTGAAATTTACTAAATTTTCAACATATGCTCTTTCATTGGTTTCAAATCATAGAGATGAAATGATCCGCATTGTGACGGGGTGTCGGATGAAATTCGACTATGCTACATGACAACATGAACATTTCTCTGTTTATGGTGCATGCTAAATATGTGGAAGTGGAAAGGTCTAAGAGGAAGATTAGAGATGCTAAGAGGTAAAGATCTTTTGATGGACGTTCTTCAAAGAATATGCTTGACATACAAGACAAGCCTAGATTTAAGAAGAGGGTTCCTAATCATGTTCCTTCAAAGTTCCCTAAGGCTCATGATGATAAGATGAGTAAACTTTTAGCCAAAAGGTAAGGAGTGGAAATTCACCACATAAGAAGCCTACATGTTCCATGCGGAAAGTGTCATTTTGGTTGATGTTTGGATGGAACAGGCAATTGTTTTGGTTGTGGCAAGAGTGGACACAAGATTACGGATTTTACTAATGTGATGGGTCAAGACAAGAGTAGTGGGTAAGCTCAAGCATGTGGTTCAAATTAGGCTCCGAACAAGAACAAATTCTATGCTCTCCGCTCTAAGGGTGAGCAAGAGACTTCTCCTGACGTGGTGTCCGGTATGTTTAAAGTATTCTCTATTGATGATTATGCCTTACTTGACCCAGGTGATACAATATCATTTGTTACCCCCTCTAGTATCTAAAAAGTTTTACATTTTGCCTGGTATTTTGCATGAAACTTTTATAGTGACTTCTCCAATGGGTGAGTCGGTTGTTGCAAAAAAGGTGTATAGAAAATGTCCTATGAAGTTGCTCAATAGAGTTTCTTATGTTGAAATAGTAGAGTTTAATATCCTTGATTTTTATATTGTTTTTGGTATAGATTGGTTGCAGGATCTCTTTGCCTATATTGATTGTATAACGAGGGTGGTGAAGTTTAACTATCCAAATGTGCCCGTTGTAGAGTGGAAGGGGGGAAATTATATTACTAGAGGGCATATCATATCTTGTTTCAAAGCACTAAAAATGATCTACAATGGGTGTTTATTCAATATAGAAAGGGTTCAAATTACTTTGAAGTTCCTCCCATTGAGTCGGTCCCCGTAGTGAGTGAATTTTTAGAGGACTTTCCTAATGTTCTCGGTATTCCTCCCGAACGGGAAATTGATTTTAGGAAGGATTTGTTAACAGATACAAATCCTATTAAATTCCTCCTTATCGGATGCCTCCGGACAAATTGAAAGAGTTGAAGCCTCAACTCAGTTATTTACTAGAAAAGGCTTCATTAGAACTAGCATTTCTCTATGGGGTGCTACGGTTTTGTTTGTAAAGAAGAAGGATGGGTCCTTAATAATGTTTATTGATTACTGCCAAGTCAATAAAGTCATAATCAAGAATAAATATCCTCTCCCTAGGATTGACGACTTGTTTGATCATCTCTAAGCGGCAAACTACTTATCTAAGATTGACTTGAGATCGGGGTATCACCAACTTAGAGTCAGAAGTGAGTATATACCAAAGAACGAATTTCGGACTTGATATGGTCATTATGAGTTCTTAGTAATGTCTTTTGGTCACGCTAATGCTCCAGCAGTATTGATGGACGTAATGAATAGGGTGTTTCAAAGTTACCTATATTTATTTGTAATTTTCTTCATTGACGACATCTTGGTATATTATAAAAATGAGGGTGATCACATAAATCATTTTAAGGTGGTGCTGCAAGTACATAGTGAACATCAATCGTTTGCCAAGTATAGAAAATGTGAGTTTTTTTTAGGTCGGTGACATTTCTTGGTCATATCATCTCTAGTGAGGGAGTTGAGGTTGATCCAAGAAAAACGGAGGGGGTCAAAAACTGGCCTAGATCATTGACTCCAACTGACATTAGGAGTTTGTTGGCTTTACCGAGTTATTATCGGATGATTGTGGATGGATTTGTGTCTGTTGAATCTCCCTTGACTACTTTCACCCGAAGTGTAAGAAATTTGAGTGTTTGGAGGCATGTGAGAGAAACATCAAAATGTTGAAAGATAGGCTTACATTCGCTGTGGTGTTGACCATACCGGAGTGTACAAAGGGTTTTGTTGCGTATTGTGACACATCCCGAGTGGGTTAAGGGTGTGTGATTATGCAACATGTTAATGTGATAGCCTATGCTTCTAGGAAACTTAAGGTGCATAAGAGAAACTATCCAACTCAGGACCTTGAGTTAGCACCCGTATCATTACTTGTATGGTGTCCATTTTGATACGTATATCGACCATAAGAGTCTCCAATATGTGATTACCCAAAAGGAGTTGAATATTTGACAAAAAAGGTAGTTTGAATTGTTGAAAGATAACGACATGAGTGTCCTTTGTCACCCAGACAAGGCTAATGTGGTTGCAGATGGTCTAAGTCGTATGACTATGAGTAGTGTGTCTCACATAGATCAAGCAAAAAAAGACCTAGTGAAGGATGTTCATAGGTTATCTAGTTTGGGTGTGAGTTTGGAAGATTATCCAAATGGTGGTTTCATGGTACATCATAACTCCGACTCATCATTAGTAGTTGAGGTGAAGTCCAAACAACACCATGATAAATCATTGATGGAGTTGAAGGAATCGGTCCTTGGGAAACTTAATGAAGAATTCTCATTGGGGAGGGGATGGTGGTTTGAGCTACCAATGAAGATTCTGTGTTCCCAAGGTAGATGAATTGAGGAACCGAATCCTTGAGAAAGCCCATGCGTCTCGCTACTCCATTTATCTTGGTTCGACAAAAATGTACCATGACCTTAGAGAAGTATTTTGGTGGGAATATTTGATGAAGGACATAGTGGAGTTTGTTGCTAAGTGTCAAAATTTCCAATAACTTAAAGCCGAACATCAAAAGTCGGGTGGCTTACTACAACAAATCAAAGTTCCTACATGGAAGTGGGAAGATATCAACATGGATTTTGTAGTGGGTTTACCTCGGACTCAAAGACAATATGACTCTATATGGGTGGTTGTCGATAGGTTGACCAAGTCCGCTTACTTTATTCTCGTCAAGTCTACATATTCGGCAGAAGATTATTCTAGGATCTTCATAGATGAGATTTGTGTTGCTATGTTATTTCGTTATCTATCATATCATATCGGGGTGCACAATTCGCATTTAGGTTTTTGAGGTCATTCAAAGAAGGGTTGGGTATTAAGGTGAAGTTGACTACCGCTTTTTATCCATTAATGGATTGTCAAGAGGAGCGTACTATTCAAACCCCTGCGAATATGCTTAGGGCTTGTATTATTAATTTCAAGGGAAATTGAGATAAGCATTTGCCTTTGGTAGAGTTTGCCTATAATATTAGTTTTCATTCATACATCTATATGGCTTCCTACGAACCCTTGTATGGTAAGAGGTGTAGGTATTCTATTGGATTGTTTGAGTCGTCACTTCATGGTCCCGATTTTGATTTATAAAACATTGGAAAAAGTTCATATCACAAGAAACTGAATATATCGTGGTTTCACGGTATTTCTAATGCTTTTTCCTTAAGTTTAGTGTGTGTCCAAAAGCCTTTTTTATTGATTTTTATGTAAGTTTATTTTTATTTGTAGGAAATCTGTCTAAAGATGAACTCGAAAGTTTTTGAGCAAGAAATGCAGAAATTTACCACCTACTGAGCTTGTGACGTTCCGTCGCGCTTGTGATGGCCCGTAGGTGGAACCGTAGTGAAGTTGGTGAAGGAAGATGGGGAAGTCTGACCTAAGTGTGGGACTAAGAAGTTCATGACGGACCTTCATAGCCAAGACGGGGTTCGTCCCCTTGGTTCGTCGTGATGATCAGAGAAGTAGTCGAGTACCCAAATTCTAAGAGTTTAAGTGATATGGAACGGAGGCCCTCGACGGACAGTCATGCTTGTGTTGGTCCGTCATACCTGTTCGTCGAGGGTAATATAGAATGCATCATAAGGATCTGTAAAGTATAGGATGACGGAGGCCATGACAGTCCGTCGTGATCACAACGGCCCATCACGAGGTCAGTCGACCCAGCTGCGTTTTGACAGATTTTCAGCAAATAGAGTTCATCTTTTATTACGTTTTTGTTTTTTCGTAAATACTTTGAAAAAACTCATTTTTTCGGTTAGACTATCATATCGTTAGATTGTGTTATGTTAGACTCTTTATTAGTAGGCTTTGTGATTGTGTTATACTTTTAAGGAATCTTTAGTCCTCGATTAATTTTAGTTATTGAGACACATTTTTTCGAATTGATTGTTGGTGCGTTTGTTGATTAATCAAGTGAACATCTGGATTTTATTCGTCCTCATTGAAGTAAGTGCATGAATTATTATATTACATATATGAATATTGTGATTATCAGTATGGGTAACTAAACTCCATAACTAGGGTTGTGGGAACCGTGGGTGAATAATAAGGTAAAATCTAACTAAAATAACAATTCTAGAATAGTATCTTGCATGTATTGATAATTCTTTTTTTTAGAAGTCTTTTTAACGGATGGCCAACGTTAGAACTCGCCATAATCCTACTTGCCGGACCAAGGAGGTAGATAATAGGAAAAGAATTATTAACATAAATTTAGTATATACTATCTAATAGGCTAGTATTGATTGGTACGAGGTAATAACATAGTAAAATATCGAATACAATGCTTAATATGAGGTTAAGGTAAGGGTTAGTATAGCAACACAAGTAGCCGGACGAAGGTGCGGAGTGAAATTTTCTAGATGCCGGACCAAGGATTTAGAAATACATAACTTATCACTTTGCATGCAAGATACTAGGAAAGAATTGTTATAGTTAGAATTATCAAGTTAGGAACCTGTGGGAAACACTTAAACCCTAGTTACTGTTATTAACTGATTAAACTCCAAGGTTTGATTCTCTTAGTTGGTTACATTAATTTAGTTAGTCATCTTTAGTTATTTAGAAACAAAACCCCCCTTTTATTGTCTTTTATTTTCTAAGGAAATAATTGATTAAATAATAGTAATAATAGATTGAAGTTAAGTCTAAACTATTTTCCTCGTGGGAACGATCCCAACCTCATTAGTAGGGTTCTTTACTTGATACAACCGCTTTACTTCTTATATGAGAGGTAAGTTTGAGCGTATCAAATTTTAGCGCCGCTGCCAGGGAAAGTAGCTTTTAGATTAACTTAAACTTATTACTAAAGTTCAGTAAATATTTTCTTAATTTTATTTTTTTTTGTTGTTTTTGATTTTCGCAGAATTATCTTCTTTGTATGCCAAATACACGGACAGGAAGAGAACCCTCGTTTCCCTACGATCACGAATAAGAGCGTACACTATGCAACCTAAATAGAAACTTGGGTATTAACGATGATGATCCAAACTAGAACATCCCAGCTTCGGTTGATGTTAATGGTCATTTATTACCCGATGCTATGGGTGAAAACCAACAGAGGGGGAAAAATCCCGCTCTACGTCCGCAAAAATGCTACAGAGGCTATGACAATATAGCAGAATCCGATGGGCCACTTGTATTGCCCCCTCTACCACCAGGCCAAACATTTGTGTTAATTAGTAGCCTGATGCAAATGCTCACTGCCAGAGGTTTGTTTTCATGGCTACCTTCTGAGGATCCACATGCCCATATAGCTAAGGTAAGGGCAGTGTGTAAAAGTTGTGTAGGGAGGCCTTATTTTGATTTGGATGTAATAGGGCTAAGAGTATTTCCTCTCTCACTGATGGGAGAGGCTGTTATTTGGTTCACTGAGCTCGCTTATAACTCAATTTTCACTTGGAACCAACTAAGGGACATTTTCTAAGCACGTTACTACCCGGTCTCCAAGAAACTAAACCACAAAGACAGAGTGAACAACTCTGTGGTACTACCAGGAAAGTAAGTTAGTAGTTCTTGGGGTAGATTCACCTAATTTATTAGAAGCATCCCAAATAACCGCATAGATGATGAGTCACTGAAGGAATACTTCTATCGGGGACAGGATGATAATAATAAAGTTGTGTTGGATACTATAGCAGGTGGTTCTTATGGGAAGTGTCCCTATGCTGAGATTGCCGAAAAATTAGGGAAAATCTCCTGGAACAATAAACATTGGAGTACAAGGAAGTCACATTCTATGAGAAATACCTTCGCAGTGCAATACACTCACAACCCAGCCACAGATGAGATTCGTGAAGAGATAGCTCAGATGAGAACTGAGCTTGGGTTGCTATTAAAATATATCACTGGGGATGGTGGAGGTAGTATGGCGCGAGTTGAGGATATGTTGCACAAAATAATGAGGATGTTCGATGCTAGTGATGAGCACACTAAAGAGTTAAGGAGTAATTTAGGGGGCATTGGGCAGAAAGTCGATACACATGCAATATCGATTAAGCAGCTTGAGTTACAATTGGCCCAATTATCTGGGACTGTGAACACACGGCAACCGGGAACTCTTCTTAGCAACACTGTCCAAAATCCAAAAAATGATGTACATTGTTTGGCAATCACTACTCGCGGTGGTAAGCAAGCCATCGACCCACCTATGCCGCCTAATGAGAAAAGGTGACAAAAGATACTGATAAATGGTAGAGATTAATGGAGAAGTAGAAGATAACACTGGAAATGATGCTAAGTGTTATTACATTTTGCGAAAGAATTATTTGATCTGGGAGAGAGCATAAATCTCATGCCCCTCTCAATTTACAAGAAGTTGGGCTTGGGTGATCCAAAACCCACTGCGATGCGGCTACTGTTTGCCGATCAAACAGTAAAAAGGCCTAGAGGGATACTCCACAATGTGCTACTAAAAGTGGAGTCGTTCATATTTCCAGCATATTTTTTTTTATTCATGATTGTGAAGTCGATTTTGAAGTGCCCATTATTCATGGGAGGCCATTCCTTGCGACGGGAAGTGCCTTAGTAGATATGAAAAAGGGGCAGATGAAATTTCGGCTGAACAATGAGGAAGTGACCTTCAATATTTGTAGGTGCATGAGTGGTGAGCTCCAATCGGTATCTGCTATATCCTAAAAAGTTGGTGAGTCATCTAAGAAACAAATAGAAGAACGTCTAGGTGTAGAAGCATTAGCGGAAGTGATAATGAATTTTGATAACGATTGCATTGAAGAGTAGGAGTCATTAGTCGCTGCTCTTGATTGAGGTGATGTTCGGTTTTAACCGATGAAATATGAATTAGACATGAAGAATTGCAAGTCTCCATCCGCGAAAACCAACTATAGAGGATGCTCCATAGTCAGAACTAAAAGCTCTCCCACCTCATCTCAGGTATGAATTCTTAGGAAACGGTAACACTTTGACGGTAATCATTGCGTCAGACCTAAATGCACAAAAAGTTGAGAGTCGGTGAAAGTGCTAAAATGGTTCAAAAGAGATATTGGGTGGACTATTGCGGGCATTATTGGGATCCCTCCTGGTATTTGTTCTCATAAATCCAACTCATGCCCGAACATAAGACAAGTATTGAGCACCAGAGATGCTTAAATAGACCTATGCAAGAGGTCGTGAAGAAGGAAATCATTCAGTGGTTTGATGCCGGAGTAATCTATCCGATTGCCGATAGTAGTTGGGTATGCCCTGTTCAGTGTGTACCTAAGAAAGGGGGAATGGCTATGGTCCCCAATGAGAAAAATGAACTTGTTCAATGAGACTTGTTACTGGACGGAGGGTGTGTATGGATTACCGCAATTTAAATGCACTGACTGAAAAAGACCATTTTCCTATGCCTTTCATGGATTAGATATTGGATAGACCTGCCGGAAAAGGGTGGTACTATTTTGTTGATGGATATTCGGGGTAATTTTTAGATTTCTATTGCACCAGAGATCAAGATAAAACAACTTTTACTTGTCCATATGGGACCTTTGCATTCAAGAGAATGTCGTTTGGGTTGTGCATTGCACCCACCACATTTTAGAGATGTGTGATGTTTATATTCTCCGACAAGGTGAAAGATACTATAGAAGTTTTTCTAGATGATTTTTCTGTGGTTGGTGAGTCATTAGAGCTGCGTTTGAACAATTTATCTGAGGTCCTTAAGAGATGTGAAGACTGCAATTTAGTACTAAATTGGGAAAAATTCAACTTCATGGTGAAAGAAGGTATTTTTTTGGGTCATCGCATTTCAGAAAAGGTCATAGAGGTTGATCGAGCTAAAGTCAAGGTGATAGAGAGACTTCCCCCACTAATCTCTATAAAAGGTGTGAGAAGCTTTCTTGGGCATGCAGGTTTTTACCGGAGATTCATCAAAGATTTTTCAAAAATTGCACATCCGTTGTGCAAACTGCTGGAGAAAGATTGTAAATTTTATTTTGACGAATCCTGTCTTAAAGCATTCGGCGAGCTAAAATAAAAATTAGTGTTTGCACGTATCATTATTTTTCCAGATTGGAACAGTCCATTTTAGGTGATGTGCGATGCTAGTGGGGTTGCTCTTGGTGTAGTATTGGGACAAAGAAGTAAAGCCCTAAATGAAGCTCAGAAGAACTACATCGTGACGGAGCAAGAACTCTTTGCAGTAGTCTTGCTTTTGAAACATTTTTCTCCTAATTGCTAGGTACTAGAGTTATAGTGCATACTGACCATTCAGCATTGAGATATTTAACGGAAAAGAAGGATGCGAAACCGAGGTTGATTCGTTGGGTATTACTGCTAGAAGATTTAGACTTTGAAGTGAGGGATAGAAAAGGGACCGAAAATCAAGTTGCCGATCACTTGTCCCGACTAGAAGATGAAGCTATGAGACAGTAAGGGGATAAGACTGATATTGATGACACTTTCCCAGATGAGCATGTATTGGCTGCCTCACAAGACTTGATTCCATGGTTCGCAGATTTTGCAAACTATCTGGCTAGTGATATTATTTCATCGGACTTGTCCTTTCATTAAAGAAAAAAGTTCATGTACGATGTGAAGAAGTTCTTTTAGGATGAACCATATTTATATAGGAGATGTGCCGACGGGCTTATTCGGCGTTGTGTGCCAGAATGTGAGATGTTTAGTGCTTTAGAGGCATGCCCATTCCTCACCCGTTGGTGGACATCATAGTGGTATCCGAACCGCTCATAAGATATTGCAATGTGGTTACTATTGGCCAACTCTTTATCAAGATGCTCATGAGTTTGCTAAAGCATGTGATATATGCCAAAGAGATGGCGGCATTTCAAGAAAGCAAGAGTTCCCACTAAACCCCATTCTTGTGATAGAGTTATTTGATGTTGGGGTATTGGCTTTATAGTCCTTTTATGAGTTATCATGGAATCATGTATATTTTAGTAGAGGTGATTATGTATCTAAATTGGTGGAAGCTATCGCCCTCGCAAACAATGAAGGGAAGAGTGTCACTGCGTTCTTAAAAAAGAATATATTCTCTCTTTTTGGCACCCCAAGGGCAATTATTAGTGACGGGGGCTCCCACTTTTGCAACACATAGGTCAAGGGATTATTGGAGAAATATGGAGTTCGCCATAATGTGGCTTCTCCTTACCACCCTCAAACTTGTGGGCAAGTTGAAGTGTCAAATAAGGGATATCAAACAGATATTGTCAAAAACAGTGAACGCTAGTAGAACGAATTGGTCAAGGAGGCTTGATGATGCTCTTTGGGCCTACCGGACAGCGTTAAAGACTCCCATAGGTATGTCCCAATACCAACTTGTACATGGGAAAGCTTGTCATCTTCCAGTTTAATTAGAGCATAAATCCATGTGGTCTATGAAGAAGTTAAAAATGGATTTGAACGAAGTTGTAGAACAACGGTTAACTGGGTTGAATGAACTAGATGAATTTGCCGGAAATCTTATGAAAGCTAAGCCCTCTACAAAGAAAATATGAAGAAGTAGCATGACCTAAAAATTGAAAAACGAGAGTTTATGGTTTGGGATTTGGTGATTTTATTCAATTCTAGGTTGCGCTTGTTTCCAGGCAAGCTCAAGTCCAAATGGGTTGGTCCTTACTTGGTTACCCAACTATTCCCTTATGGAGCAGTTGAGTTGGATACTAAGGAGGGTGTACGGTTCAAGGTGAATGGACAACACCTAAAAATCTATTTCGGGCATGCTGAATAAGCAAATGAAGTAATCGAGGCATACCATCTTGATGAAGTCTGAGTAATCAAGTGTCTTTAGTCGTGCCGCGACGTTAAATCAGGAGCTTGTTGGGAGGCAACCCAATACTTATAGTTTTCTTTCTAGTAATGGTAGCATTTTATACTAATGGGTTTAAAATTTGCAGGCACATCACCTGAAAATTCTGCAGAAAATCACACTGCAACAGTCACTAACGGACACATCGATGGACCGTCACGCACGCGATGGACCGTCGCATGAATCAGTCGTGCCAGGCATGTATTTTAATTAATTTAAAAACTAGGGCACACATGACAGAACCAATGACGGACCATCGCATATGCGATGGACCGTCGTCGGGGTCTCGTTGCATCACTAATGAGATTACCCGACCCAACCCGGTTGGGGGTAATTTGAAAAATTGGTAATATTTAAAAAACCCACCCCTTCATTTACCCATTTCCTTCCATCTTTCTCCCATTTCCCTCCCTTTTCAACATTAAACTTCCTACCTCCCTTCTCTATCAACCGATCGCTTCCCTAAATTTGCCAATTCCGGGTATCTCTTTTCTACTGGTCGGAGTCAGTTGCTGTGGTTTTGTTCTTGATCAACATGTCTTGCTTGTTTCTCTCAAATTCTCAGTTATGCGTCTCTTATTTCTACCCATTTACATTGCATTTTTGTTTATCAATTAGTATTAGCCTATTTCTTATTGATGGGTCTTCATTCATTGATACAAATTTTGTCTTACCTAGGTTGAGAATCCTAAAAATTGCCTTGTTAAAACTCTAGAAATAGGTGCTTTAGCATTGCTAGTTTACTAGGTATTTGGGTTATAAACATATAGGTTATCCCTATGTATTTAATGTGAGTCATAGGGGATGATTGTGGCATCCCCAGTTCTTTCACTGAATGACAAAATGAGACCACGATGACGGGCCGTCGTACCCATGACGAACCGTCATAGGGTCTCTTCCAACTTCCCACTCTACATTTTTTCCTACATTTTCTAAGTGTCCTCTGACGGATATCTACAACGGACCGTCATACCATCAACTGTCCGTCCTGCACAACCGTCGTGTCGTCAGAGACCTCTTTCCTAAGGGTCTCCCACTTTTTCTAAGTGTCCTCTAACGGACATCTACGACAGACCGTCATACCCTCGATGGTTCGTCCTGTACAACCGTCGTGTCGGTCAGAGACCCCTCTCCTAAGGGTCTCGACGATGGACATCGACGACGGACCGTCATTGTCACGATGGTCCATCCTGCTTATTAGTCATACTTGTCAGAGACTTTCCTTCAGGGGTCTCCACATAAACATAGTCAAAGTAAAACATGACGGACCTCATGACGGTCCGTCGTACTCACGACAAGCCGTCACCTGGTCCGACATTTTTCACTGTTACTGCAGAAAAGTCATTACATCTTAGCTCTTATATTTATTTTGTTTCATTTTTGCTCGTCTTGTTTGCTCCTCGTACTAACATTGATTCTTTACAGGTACTATCTCTTATGGCACCCTAACTAGATCGAGTTTATACACGTGGGCGTTCAAAGTCTGTCGCCTCGTCTACCCGACTAGTCATAGGCTCTGATGATGAGCATGACCCCGAGTAAGTGCCTGTAAGCACTGCCACTCCATCACCTGCTGCACGTGGTACCAGAGCTACGCAAAAAAAGGAGGCATCCGGCGTAGTCTTTGCCTCCCAGTCTTATAAGGAGCGCACACTGACTTTTACACCCTCTGGATCATCTACACATGAAGAAGGAGCGTCTTGCTCCTTAGGAGTTTCGTGGTCGGAGGAAGCATGATGGTCTGCTGAATTCGCTGCACCCGCCACAGCTGCAAAGTCTTCCTCGTCCGATGAGGCTGACAGTTCTTATTCCACTCCTGGCTCACCGACTCGTTCTCTCACCCCGGTTGCCGACCAGCCCAACTGTTGGTGTGTCGACAGGCTATATAAAGTTTACTCGGATGCAAAGTTTCTAAATGATAAAGGAGTCATGACACGGACTGGAGTGGATAGCGCGTTCTTTGGGCCGTTATAGTGAGGAGATGGTCCGAGAGTGCTACGCCTCTTACATGGCTACTCTCAGATTACAGATATATAGGAAGGCTACCCCCTCCAAATACGCTACACTTAAGCATGTCTGAGTACATGACATTAAGGTCAATATCTCCCTGCCTGCCATCCGCCGGTATCTATGCGGCGAGGATGTTGATGCCAGCCGGACCCCTCTCGAAGCCGAGTTCGACTCCCGCTGGCAAATTGTAAAAGATGGCCAATTCTTGTGTGAGCCATCGCTGAGAGAGACCACCAAGAGGTGGATGGCCCTTCACATGACTGTTGATGGAGAGGGTGCTGACTAGGTAACAGAGCCGAAGGGATCCATCAAGAAGGCTTACTTGACCTTCACAGCTAAGTTCTTATGGTTGATTGCTCGCAACTAGCTTTCCCCCACGACCCTTGATAATATAGTCACATGGGATCGTGCAGTTTTGATGGCCGCGATGATAGCCAGGTTTGAGGTGGACTTCGCTTGGTTTCTACAGGCGGTCATGCACGATAGGGCTTTCAAGGGTCACGACTACTTACCCTTTTTCGTGCATGATATTATCCCTATGCAGGTCCCCAGGTGTGCCAATCTGGCACATTGATCAGCTCAAGACTCCGCTGGGCACTATTGATATCGGCCTCATCAAGGATGAGGCTAATGAGTTGACGCCATGAAGATGGCCCCATCCAGAGTATACTCCACTTGGTGAAAATCTAGCTGATACGGTAGCACATGATCGCATGGCTAAGCAGGCTGCTTCTGGAACAACTGACACTACCCCTGTCGAGTCTATTCTAGGTAGTAGCACTGCCTCGAGCTCCTCTCGTTAAGCCCCTTTCCCCGCTCTGGTCTCGCTTGCTAGGGTCCAGAAACTATAGTCTTAGATGGCTACACTTCAGCATCACATCCACCCTTAGATGCAGAGGTCTATTTCTCAGGCAGAAGAGCGCTTAGAGCGTAAAATAGTCCAGCACACAGAGCGGAAGATCGTTGAGGTTCATCAGCGCTTGGACGCTTTTGAGTTGCGGGTGCTGGCCCGGCCAGCCCCTCAGGTGGACGTGTCGACCCTCCAGTATGCGGTCGAGAGTCTTCGAGCGGACATTGATATTATCCTAGAGAATAGGGTGCCTGAGTAAGAGGCCTTCAGTAGAGCCTGCGGAGGACACAGTGATAACGTCCTTATTTGCCACTTCTGAGATTCCACCACCTCCCCCTCGAGAGCATGCCAGAAGGCGTAACGTTCGAGAGGCAGATAAGGCTAGATCACGGAAGAAGGAGCGCCGTGAGATAGAGGCGGCGAGAAGAGCCCGGCTTGCTAATGAGGAGGCGCGTCAGATCAGGGCTATAGAGTCACCTGCTGGGGCATATGATAGTGTTGTTGCTGATGAGGACACTACTGAGGGTGTCCAGACTACAAAGGTAGTGGGTTCTGGGGAACCAGACCTACCAGCTTGCTGATAGTTGGAGCTTTGCGCCCCAGCCTTGGGGACAATTGCATGTCTTTTTGTTGGGGGTGGAGTATATGGAATGTGAGTGCTGGGGTGAAGTCTTAGTAGCCCAATTCGCATATCTATATCTTGTGTACATAGTTTAACTCTGAAGCATGATGGCTAAAATGATATCCTGATGAAATGAAAATGATGCATGACTAGGCAGAGTGATTGATAAATGTGTGGCTCTAAGCATGACATAGAGATACACCACTGCATGACCCTATGTGTAAAATTCAAACTCGGTGTCTGATAATCTGGTAGAGTAATGAGATGTCAAGTAAGTGTGAGGAAGATTTTAATATTCCACTCTTTTTACTGATCTAAAACTTGCCTGGTTAGTCCTGCTAAAAGTAAGTTGTAATAGACAATTAGGAAAGGATCATAGGACCTTGTTCAATATAGCCAATTTTTAGCCTAGATAAAAAAACGAACGAAATTAACCCCTCTTTGATCCAAATGATTTAAGCTTAAAATAGACCTTTCTTTTTCACCCCAACTGATCTTTTCTGGGAATAATGTGTTGGCCCTGGTCCCTCCTTGGACATGTGCACCTCAACTTATATCAAAAGAATAAGTAAAAGGTGGATAATGCAGTAAACAACCCTTTCATGGACCTGACCCAACATTGGGTATTGTGTATATTGACTCATGAAAAATCCATGAGTTGAGGGTGGCTATTATGAGGAATGCTCTGGAAAGTGGGGTTGAAACAACAAAGAGAGAGAAGGAACAAAAGTAAAGTGACTCAAGCACTAGTTGAAAGAAAAGTGAAATAAAAATATACAATAAATACAAGCAAGAAAAGAATAGACTCACTTACACAAATGAAGAAAGAAGGGAAAATAGCAAGGTGAAAGAATATGAGAAATTGGGCGAAATAAAATGATAAAAAGTTTTATAGTTAGTTGATATGTAAAGGAGGGCAAAAAGTCACCAAAATATACCTAAATATACCTTACCATACCCTGAGCCTATGATACAAGCTAAGAAAGTCCTATTGTGATCCTAAGAGTTGTATAGCGAACTTAAAGAAGTGAAAATAAGGGCAAGCTTATGGCAATAT
This sequence comes from Solanum pennellii, assembly GCF_001406875.1. Lineage (NCBI taxonomy): Eukaryota > Viridiplantae > Streptophyta > Magnoliopsida > Solanales > Solanaceae > Solanum > Solanum pennellii. The sequence continues at coordinate 55,983,470 of NC_028647.1, read as the reverse complement.
GCATGAATGAATTGTGAATTTGTTCTGAGAGTGAGTGTTGAAAAGTAATCCTTTTACTCAAACTAAAATCATTGTGTGAAAAATGAGGATGTTGTTTTGATGTGAGGACACTATTTGCAATAACAGAAATATAGAGGATAGGTGTCAGTGCCTGGTGAGTCCGTGTCATGATCTGATTGTACATAATTCAAACCTAATAGTGATAACATGCATAAACATGATGTGGCTGATCGTGATGGATAGCCAAATGATTGCGAAAATTAAAACATGGATACTATTGTACAAAGATTTTGTAGTGAGTCATAGTGCGTCGCTTGAGGACAAACAACGAATTTAAGTTGAGGGTGTATATACCGTTGTTTCAAGGTTTTTTTAATGCTTTTTCCTTAAGTTTAGTGTGTGTCAAAAAGCCTTTTTGTATTGATTTTTATTTAAGTTTCTTTTTATTTGTGGGAAATATGTCTAAAGATGAACGCGGAAGTTTTTGATCAAGAAATGCAAAAAAATTACCACCTACAGAGCTTGTGACGGTCCGTCGTGCTTGTGACGGCCCGTAGGTGGCACCGTAGTGAAGCTGCTGAAGGAGGATGGGGAAGTCTGACCTAAGTGTGGGATTAAACATTTCATGGCGGACCATCATAGCCACGATGGTCCGTCCTGCTGGTTCATTGTGATTATCAGAGAAGTTGTCAAGTACAAAAATTCCAAGAGTTTAAGTGTTATGGAACAGAGACCCTCGACGAATCGCCGTGCCTATGATGGTCCGTCATAACTGTTCGTCAACGGTAATGAAGAAAGGAGCAGAAGGATCTTTAAAGTATAGGATGACGGAGGCAACGACGGCCCATCGTGACCACAACCGCCCGTCACGATGTCCGTCGACCCAGCCGCGTTTTGACAGATTTTTTCACCAAATACAGTCCTTCTTTTATTAGGTTTTTGTTTTTTATAAATAGTTCGAAAAACCTCTTTTTTAGGGTTAGACTCTCATATAGTTAGATTCTCTTGTGTTAGACTCTTTGTTAGTAGACATTGTGAATGTGTTATACTTTTGAAGAATCTTTAGTCCTCGATTAATTTCAATAATTGAGACACTTTTTCTGGAATTGATTGTTGGGGCGTTTGTTGATTAATCAAGTGAACTTCAGGATTTTATTCTTCCTCATTGAATTAAGTGCAGAAATTCTTATATTACATATACGAATATTGTGATTATTACTATGGGTAACTAAACTCCATAACTAGGGTTGTGGGAACCATGGGTGAATAATAAGGTAAATTCTAACTAAAATAACAATTCTAGAATAGTAACTTGCATGTATTGATAATTCTTTTGTTTAGAAGTCTCTTTAACGGATAACCAACGTTAGAACTCGCCTTAATGATACTTGTCGGACCAAGGAGGTAGATAATAGGAAAAGAATTATCAACATAGATTTAGTATATACTATCTAATAGGCTAGTATTGATTGGTATGAGGTAATACCTTTGTCAAATATCGAATACAATGCTTAATATGAGGTAAAGGTAATGGTTACAATAGCAACACACGTAGCAAGACCAAGGTGCGGAGTTAAATTTTCTAAATGCCGAACCAAAGATTTAGAAATACATAACTTATTACTTTGCATGCATGATATTAGGAAAGAATTGTTATAGTTTGGATTATCAAGTTATGAACCTGTGAGGAACACATAAACCCTAGTTACTGTTATTAATTTATTAAACTCCAAGGTTTGATTCTGTTAGTTGGTTACTTTAATTTAGTTAGTTAATTTTAGTAAATTAGAAATAACCCCCCCCCCTTTTATTGTCTTTTTTTCTAAGGAAATAATTGACTAAATAATAGTAATAATAGATTGAAGTTAAGTATGAACTATTTTCCTTGTTGGAACGATCCCAACCTCATTAGTTGGGTTCTTTACTTGATACGACCGCTTTACATCTAATTTGAGAGGCAAGTTTGAGCATATCAGGAACCGGTTGCAAACGGCCTATTGTCGGCAAAAGTGCAATGATGATCATAGGAAAAGGGATTTGGTTTTGTAGAACGTGATAAGGTGTATTTGAAAATTTCACCTATGAAAGGGGTGGTTAAATTGGAAAGAAAGGGAAGTTGAGTCCTCGTTATATGGGTCCTATGAAATATTGCAAAGGATTGGTAAATGGCCTATGAATGGAGACTTCCTAATGAATTGGCTTATGTTCATCCGGGTTTCCATGTTTCCAAATTAAAGAAGTGTATCGGTGATACCCTTGTCTACTCTTCCTATTGATGGTCTTGGTGTGAAGGATAACCTCTCTTATGCGGAAGTTCCGGTTCATGTTCTCGATAGGCAACTCAAGAACTTACGGAATAAAGAGGTGGCTTCCGTAAAGGTGTTATGGAAGAATTACCTAGTTGAGGGTGCAACATGGGAGGCCGAGGCCGACATGAAGTCCCGTTAACCTCATCTATTTGCTAACTATTGTTAGTGGTTCTTACTAAAAATTAAAATAATGACTAAATGTGAAGTTTCTTTAATTTTTAGTTAAGTGTTGCAAAAGATGCATTTTTAATATTGTTACAGTAAATTGTTGTGAAATTATGCATTTAAACTTAAAACTTGCTCTTTAGCTTGATTTGAGTTATGTTTTGCATTTTCATTTGGTGAGTCTATATGAAATAATATATATCTTGTTGGTAAGTTAAACTTACACATAATTGACACATAAATACTATGTTGAGCTCTTGTTATTGTGAGAAAGAGATTCCTCATAACGAAATGTTGAGCCATATCTGTGGTAATTGACGTGTTGAAATGCCTTGTGTATGATATATGGTTGATGTTGTTATGTATTTTTGTTGGTTGGGATGCTAGCCTTGAGTGTAATTTTTCCTTCTAAAGATTTTGTAGTCTGATTTGGGAGAATGTTCTTAATGGGGGGGGGGGGG